>NC_143581.1:226259412-226562485 GCF_048544385.1 Mastigoproctus giganteus | reverse complement strand
ATGCAGCAGAAACTGTAAAATTAAATTAAGACAAAAATGTAAAATTAATGTCCAAGAGACAGAGGGTGGGGAGATTTTGTAAGAGATGGATCATTAATTAACCTGACTGCTATCTTCTAAATGAAGTCTAAAAGCTTGAGAGAAGTTTTGGGGCACCACTCAAGGTAGGAGCACAATATTCCATGGTAGGGCAGATTTGTGAGTGAAAAAGAAATCCAATGTTTCTGATGCAGAGGAAGCAATATTTGTGATATGCTTATGCCAAGAGAGATTAGAAGTCAGGGTAATCCTAATAGAAATATGTGATCTTGTCTAGAAATCTGAGTGTCAGAAAAAATGAGCATAGGAGCAGTAGATGTCTTTTTTGTAAGAAACAGGACTGAGTTTTGGAAGGCATGAAGTCAGCTAAGTTTACTTTGTGCCATTAGAAAATTACTAGGAGATTGGAATTTAAGGTACTGGTGGTGGATGTTAAAGAAATTGATGCTGTTTGTTTGGTGTAAAATTTCTCAAACTGAAAAGTGAGATGTAATGTGCTATCATCAGCTATGGATAGGATTTCCATTCAGTGGCAGGAGGTCATTAATATACAAGAGGAAAAGAGTGGGAGAAAGAACTGAACCATGGAGAACAAAGGCATTAGTTGTGGTTAGAGGAAAAAAGAGCCATCTAACTCACCTGCAGTAAGTAGCTGTCTAATTGCAAAAAAAAAAAAAACAGTTGATGGCAGTCCATAAAAGGGAGTTTGTTTAGAATACCTTTATGCCAAACACAATCAAAAGCCTTAGAAATGTCAAGAACAACTGCTTGTTTCACCAAACATTTTCATCAAAATTGTCCAAAGATGAGTATCATAAGCCACTATACCACCAGTAGATTCACACTAACAGAATTCATATTGGCAATTACTGAAATCATTGGAAAGATGGAAGGCTAAGATACTTTTAGAGTTGGCATTTGGATTTTCCCATTTCCTTTGAGTAAAGGTGCAATGGAATGATAATTGGATGGAAGGAATTTGCATACTTTACCTGGCTGGATATGAGGAAATTTCAATGAAAAAGGAAAAACAACACCAGTGGAATAAAACAATGTAAGAAGACTTTACAAAACAGTGGCCAGCTGAGAAGCACAGGTTTTGAGAATAAGTGAAAAATGAGATCAGGATCTTGAATTTTCTTGGCCTCATGATTGTTCAGAGTTCCTCTAATACTCTTCTGTTGGAGGACCATGGGAGACAATGAGTAGAATATGGTAGGAGGTGATTTGCCAAGGTCATCAATACAAGTTTAGAAGAAAAGTAAGATGCCAACATCAGCCTTATCTTTAGCATTAGTAAAGGCATATGATGCAAGAAAGCAAGCTTATTCAGCATCAGCCAAAAAAAAAAAAAAAAAAAAAAAAAAAAAACACAACCACTACTCCCCTTTCACCCCTCCGTTCGTTCGAAATACCTGTCCAGCTGAGCCTTAAATTTGTTTAGGCTATCAACTTCAACAACAAGTGATGGAAGTCTATTCCACAAACCAACTGACCGCTGGCTAAAGGCAAATTTCCGCACATCTATCCGACATCCATCCTTCCTCAATTTGAATTTATGCCCTATCAGGTGATTATTCTGAGCAAGAAGAATCCCATTGGCATTGAGCATGCTCAAGCCATTCAAAGCCTTATACACCTCTATCAGATCACCTCACTGATGCCTAGTCTCCAGATTTGCAAAACTTAAGCCTTTCTTCGTAAGAGCAACCCTTTGTTCCATTCAAGGATGCAATAGAACCATCCGGTTGTAACGTGGATGGAAGTGCAAATGGACAGGAATTGTGACCAACAGCAATCATAACAAGTTTTCTACTCTTCACCTGCAAAATACTGAGTTTAGATTGATTGATAATTGTCTTGCAATCGTTATGGGCTTTACTGTGGGCAGAAAATCAAGCTGCAGATTTGGATATAAGCCAATATGCAACATTCTCATCTTTAAATCTTTACATATTTATCAGAAAACTAAAGTTTAGATAAAGGACAAGATTTTATGCTGGAATGAAGAATAAAGGATTTCATTCCCACTAGAATAATTTCACTGACAAGCTCAGAGTAAGCATTAGGATCAGAAGATTTAAAACAGTAATCCCAGAAAGGGACAAAATGATTGAAGATCATCCCAATTTGCATTCTTGTAATGTCAAATGACAAGATTGAGAACGACAAGGTGAGAAACTCCTGTGGAAAAGAGGCCACACCAAGTTATGATCTGAGGTATGGTACCCAGAAAATCACACTGTGTGCTTTGAAGGGCTGCTGGTGAGGAAGATCAAGAGTGTTGAGTGTGTGATTAGAATTGCTTAGTAACCCCAGGGTCCTGAGCTGGATATCATCATTCTTCTCTTTCTTGGTGATGCCCCTCTCTCTCTCTCTCTCTCTCTCTCTCTCTCTCTCTCTCTCTCTCACACACACACACACACACACACACACACACACACACACACACACACACGGGGGTAACTCGGGAAATTTTTGAATGGTACAAGGAAATGGTACAAGGAAGCCTCAGGCTTCCTTGTACCATATGGCTAATAATAATAATAATAATAATAGTATTCTATCAGTTAAATGAACAAGTTGTACTAGGTATTAGTAACTGTAAGAGCCTAAGCATCTTGACCAGCTGGAGTTGTGAACGTTAAAATCACCAAAAAAAAAATTACCTGATTATTAAGAAAGTTAGATTGGAGAAAGTCAAGTTTCAAAGAAAGGTAGTTATTTTAGTTAGTTAGTTAGTTATTTTGGTTTTTAGGAGCATTAGCAACTAAGGCCATATTGCTCCGGGAATATGCGGTTTTCATTCCCTGACCTTTCCACATCCTCCGTATTTGGTGGTGACGGGCTCGAACCCCGGTCTAATCAAGAAGCGTGTGCTACGCACTGCTGCTCCTTCCCACCTGGCTACGGAGGTGCCAAGAAAGGTAGTCACAGCTGAGATAATGATAGAGGTAATAGATGAATTTGACAGAATGGAGTTGGGATTTTAAGCCAGAGGAGAATCAAAAAGAGGTTATTCCAGATTAGGAAGTCTCTGAAAAGGAATAAAAGTGATTAGGGCAAATGAAATGAATAGTGGTTGAGGCGACCAATAACAGAGATCCTGCCAATAAAAGACAGGATAATATAAGAGAAGCTTGGCAGACTAGGTAGGAATGGACATCACTGAGATTGAAAACGAGATCATCAATATTTGTGAAATGGATGATGAAGCTTTTAGGAGGTTTAGATTTTTTTTTTTTGGGGGGGATAAGCATGTTCTATTAATTTAACTATTCATGTAAATCAAATATTTTATTAAAAATTGAAGAGCTTTTCACTGAATACAGAATGAAAATAGTCCCCAAAAGCTTATAAATTTCAAAATAATGAATGATAAGTTCTTGAACCTAATCATTTAACTCATTATCATGTGGTAGCTGACAGCACTTTTCTTTTCTTGGCTTTTTTTTTTTTTTTTTTTTTTCCCTTAATATGGGAATAAATAAAATCTTTCCATATATCATTTCCAGCTGGTTTTGTCTAAATGATGGTACAGTGTCACATGTTTTGTTTTACTAGTATTATGAGAGTTAACTGTTTAGTATCTGACAGACACTACACAAGGTTTTTTTTTTTTTGTTTTAGCTATGTGTACAAATACTGTTCACCCAGCAGCTGTGGGCGAGAATGAATTACAAGTAATATATCTTCCCAACAATATTATACTCAGTATATGTAACTTTTTGTATTTTTTTTTTTCAGGAGACTTGGGGGGGGGGGTTTACTGTATGGACTGTTGTTGTTGTTTTGGTTTTTAGGAGCATTAGCAACTAAGGCCATATTGCTCCGGGGATATGCAGTGGTCATTTTCCCTGACCTTTCCGCATCCTCCGTATTTGATGGCTCACGGGCTCGAACCCTGGTCTAATCAAGAAGCATGTGCTATGCACTGCTGATCCTGCCCACCTGGCTACGGAGGTGCCGGTTACTGTATGGAACACCAGAAACTGAATAGAGAAGAATAAGAGAAGGCAGTGAAAAACTGCATATAGTGCAAAAAAATTTCAAACTATGAAAGGCAAATTATGTAAATTGTAATTAGTGTTAATATTACTATTTAATATCAACTTATATAGAGATGCCGACCGGGCTAGCCAGGTGGGTCAAGTGCCTGTCTGGCAACCCAAAGGTCGCAGGTTCGAATCCCACCTCGGGCTTGGATCAGAGTAAAATGCAAAAACTTTGGGAGGTGCATTATGGCCACAGAAGCTGATGCACTGTATAAAAAAAAAAAAAAAAAACACATATAGAGAAACCCTGAACATTTGCTGCAACAGCCAAAAAAATAAATAAATAAAAATTAAATAATAGTAATGAATCACCAATCTTGACTATCACCTCATGTACATATCTATCCAGCTGAGTTCTGAATTTACCTAAGCTGTCAGGGTTCAACCACCCATGGAGGCAAGTTATTCCTACAATTAACAACTCACTTACTAAGAGAAAACTTCCTACAATCCAGTCTAAAGCCCCCCCCCCCCCAAGAATTTAAATTTATGGCCCCTAGTTCTGAAATCAGTTAACAGTGAAAAATTTGCTCTCATTGATTTTACTTTCACTAAGGTGTCTTGTTTGCAAGCACTGCAGAATACATATCTGAAGTTTTTCTTCATACGGATATCTTTGCCAATCTCACCAGGCATGTTGCCTGTCTTTGGGACCTTTTCATGAAGCTTGATATCTTTTTTTAGGTCTCCATACCTGGACACAGTGTTCCAAGTGTGGTCTCACAACTGCTTTGTACAGTGGTATTATGACCTCTCTATCTGTAAAAGCAAATACATGTAATTTGATAAATCATGCCAGGGCCATTTTAAGACCTCTCAGGCCCCATGGTGAATTTCCAAATGTGGCCCCTATTCAGTTTAAATTTTGTTTTAATTTTTTTCTGGGTCTCTCTTAGCCACATTCCTAACCCTATGCATTACAAAAGCTACTGGAACTATGCTCCATCACAGAGGGTCTTTTAAAAAAATTATTTAAAATCAACAAATGAGGCCCCCAGTAGGCCGAAGTCTCTGGTGTCCACCGGGTGCACCCATGCATTAAAACGGCCCAGATCACTGCCCTCCTTGCTGCCTTGTCTATACTGCTTGGAGAACTTTATATCCAACCGTATCATACCTCCTAAATCTCTTTCTTCCTCTACTGTTTTTAGTTCAACCCAACCAAGTGTGTAAGTTATTTTGGGGTTGCTATTCTCCAACTGTAAGAACTTCCATTTTGCTACACTAAACCTTAGCTGCCATTTTGCTGACCATCTCTGCAAGTCTAAGTTGTCCTGAAGCTATCCCTTCATCCATGTCATTTAAGAAAGCCAAAAATCAAGAGTGGTCCAGTACTGATCCTTTTATTTTGCTTTAGGATTTGAAAGTATTTCTAATAATTAATCTGAAATTTCAATAGTGCTAATTTCATGCTTTGCTCAGCTTCACTCAGAGAATTTCTGCTCACTGTGAATGATCTTTCTTCTGTAAATATCAGAACAAAATATCTGTTCAATTCATCAGCAACATAAGCAGAGTTATCTATAACTCTCCAGCATCATCTATTATGCAAGGGTCCAGTCTGATTCGCCCTTTTCCCTCTTAGTATTCACACATGAGAAATAACTCCTTGTCCCCGTTTTTTTGATCTTCTTAGCCAGAGATTTCTCACAATCTGCCTTTGCTAGCCTGATATTTTCCATGGCATTTTTACAGATCAATTCGTAGATGTTATAGGCTTCAGTACATTTTATTGATCCATAACTTTTGATGCCATCTTTTTCTGCTTTATTAAACTGGCTAGTTCATTATTCATTCATATTGGAATCCTACTCACACTATATTTTCTTAATCTATACTAGGGGGCTTCATCCCTGCACACCAGAGTACATTACAGGATCATCAACCACCGCACACGCATTTCTACATAAAGTGTAGTGGTATCACGGATTAAGTCAAATCTTTTCTACATAAAAGACACACCTGTCGAAACGCACTGATCGATATCTAATCAGGAAATGAACTATGTAATTATTTACCTGTGCATTTGTAGTAATGTAATTGCCCCACCCACTTGTACCACGTGACCTGCACCCCCTTCTCCCATTGGGTACCTTACCCTCCCACCATGCAGCATTCTCAAGGTTGAATAAATATCACTATGAAATTATTTACCTGCATTCACATAGGTGACTTAAAAAAAGGCCTTTTGCTTAGGGTTCCATAATGCATGAGGAATACTGTTGCATCGGAAAGAGCAAGACTAAAATATATACAAACTATATCAGGACGATGGGTCCCTTCATCAGCTGACATTAATATACAAAAAACGTTACAATGGAACATTAAATGATTCCGGGCGTGGCATTAGCATTCATCATCATCTGCCATTTTCAATCCACTGCAGGATGAAGGCCTCTTCAGCAACTTTCCAGTTCCTTCTGTTTTGTGTAATGGCCATCCATTTGCTACCCACAAATTCATGAATTTCATCTTTCAATCTCCATCATTGTCTTCCAGGTTTTCTTCTAGCTCCTCTTAGGTACCATTCAGTTATTTTCTTAGTCCATCGGCCATCTTATCTTCACACTATATGTCCTGCCCAAGACCATTTTACCTGAGTTTGCTGCCTAATCCATGTGCTTCTCTTCTTATCTAACAGTCTGATTCCCAATATAATTCATTCCATTCTTCACCGTGTTGTTCTCAGCTTCTCTTCCATTCTTTTGGTGAGTGCCCAAGTTTCACTTCCCTAAGTCATGGTGGGGAGTATACATTGGTTCATTTTTTAACATTTCAGACAAATTGGGATATTGCTCCTCAGTATGTGACTATTTCCTAATGCTATCCATCCAAAATTTATTCTTCTCGTGACTTCCAGCCATTTATCATTATTACAGCTAATGACTTGTCCCAGATAAGTATATACTCCACCTTTTCAATTACTGCTCCTTCAATCATTATATCCCTTTCTGTGGCATACTTGTTAATCATTACTTTTGTTTTAGCCATATTCATCTTTAGTCCAAAATCCTTACCAACTCTGCATAACTGATGAAGATTTTCCTCTAATTCTTTGGGATCGTGGCTTATGACCACAATGTCATCTGCAAATCGTAAATGGTTTAGGTACTCTCCATTCATATTGACTCCTTTCTGTGACCATCTAATCTTCTGAAAGCTTCCTCAAGCACAGCAGTAAACAACTTCGGAAATATTGTCTCTCCTTATCAAACTCCTTTCCCAATATTAATTTGGTACTGTCTTTGTCTAGTCTAACAAAGGAGGTAGTGTTCTCATATATTTTCTTCAAAATCATAATATATTGGGTATCTATGCCTTGTCTTTCCAGTGCCCGAAAAATTGCCTTATGCCGTATGGAGTCAAATGCCTTTTCATAATCCACAAATGCCAGGCATAATGGTGTTTTATATTCATTTGCTTTCTCCATTAGCTGTGATATTACATGAAGGTGATCCACAGTTGAGAATCCTGTCCTAAAGCCAGCTTGCTGTTTTGGTTAATTCTCATCAAGTATTCTTTCTAATCTATTATTAATGACCCTTGGAACAACTTGTAGATGTGGAGATAACAAGCTAATTGGTCTATAATTTCCAATTTCTGATTTATCTCCTTTCTTATGCAGCAGAACTACGATTGCATTATTCCTCTCCTTAGGCATCACACCTTTTTTTTAATGCATTTTGTGAAGAGTCTTGCCAGTTTTTGTGTCACATCTCTTCCTCCCAATTTTAACAACTCTACAGTAACTTCATCTTCCCCAAGACTTTCTGATTCTTCATTTTCTTCAACACATGTTCTAGCACATCAGGAAGGATATTGGTTATGTCATATGTGTTACTAATTTGCGGTCCATCTTCTCCACTGCTGGCATCATCTCCTCGCTCCTTGTATAATTCTCTATAGTAGTTAGTTATTTAGTTTTTAGGTGCATTAGCAACTAAGGCCATATTGCTCCAGGATATGCGGTGGTCATTCCCTGACCTTTCTGCATCCTCCATATTTGGTGGTGACGGACTCAACCCCGGTCTAATCAAGAAGCGTGTGCTACGCACTGCTACTCCTTCCCACCTGGCTACGGAGGCGCCATCTATAGTAGTCTGCTGCCATTTGAATAATGCCTTCTCTGCTATTTATAAGTACACGTTCGCTATTCTTCAGTTTCAGTATCATTTGTCTTTCTCTATTACTGTTCATTTATCCGCTATTTATAAGTACACCATTGCTATTCTTCAGTTTCAGTATCATTTATCTTTCTGTATTACTGCTCATGGCTGCTGATTTAAGTCCTTTTGTGTTCCCTTAATACTTGTTCTAATTTTCTTATGTTAAATCTTCTTATGTCCTCTCTGAGTCTCTTTCTAATGGCTTTGTATAACTCAGTATACTCAATTTTCTCCTTGTCAGTTTTTATCTTGCACTTCATTTGTTATTCTTTGGTTTTCTTTTTACTTATAGGTTTCTTGGGCTTTATCACTTTCAGAAAGTTGTAATATACCTTGTTGATATCTTGGTCCTGAGCAGTCTGCAGAAGCTCAAACTTGTTCTTCTGTTCCAGTACATACTGCCTTTTCTCCTCTTCTGTTATCTCAAAGACCTTCGTATTATTTCCTCAAGTCAGTTTTTTTCCTTTCTTTTATTACAGCTATATCAAGTGTGCATCTTACCATCCAGTGATCACTTCCAACGTTTACCTTGTTCGGGACAGTAACGTCATTCACAATATATATCTTCTGTTAGTGAGAATGATTTACATAGGTCACTTAGGAAAAGGCCTTTTGCTTAGAGTTCCATAATACATGAGGAATACTGTTGCATCCGAAAGAGCAGGACTAAAATATTTACTAACTATAATCAGGACGATGGGTCCTTTCATCGGCTGACATTAATATACAAAAATGTTACAATGGAACATCAAATCATTCCGGGCATGGCATTAGCATTAGTCGAGGCATATGATGAAAGAAAGCAAGCTTATACAGTATCAGCCAAAAAAAAAAAAAAAAAAGCCACCTCATTTCACCTATCCGGTCACTCCAAATGTTTCTTTAGTTCGGCCTTAAATTTATTAAACTATCAATTACCCGCTGCCTAAAGGAAAACTTCCGCACATCTATTTTACAACTGTCTTTCCTCAATTTGAACCTATGCTCCCTCAAGTTCTTAGCCTGAGCAAGTGGAAGTATCCCGTCAGCATTGAGCCTGCTCAAACCATTCAAGGCTTTAAACACCTCAATCAGATCACCTCGCAGGTGTCTAGTCTCCAGATGCTACAACTTCCAGAACTTAAGCCTTTCTTCATAAGCACACCTCTTTGTTCCTCTCACCAATCTTGTTACACTTCTCTGTATTCCTTCTAGCAACTGTACGTCCTTTCTAAAATGCTGCCTCCAGACCTGTACGCAAACTCAAGGTGTGGCCTGAACACTGCCTTATACAAAGGGTTAATCACCTCCTTATCTCTGCTAGCAAAATTCCTATATATCATTGACAAAACTCCACGACCTGCTCTGGCAGACTATCTGCACTGCTCAGAAAACTTCATATCTGACTGCATAATTACCCCCAGGTCTTTTTCATTGTCCACCTACCTGAGTGCAGTACCACACAGTTGGTATGTTTCTCTTGGGTTACTGCTACCCACATGCAGTACTTTGCATCTGTCAATGTTAAACTTCAGTTGCCACTTTCTCAGCCCATCTGTCTTTAGTGTCATTAACAACCCTGCCAACTTTTGTACATCTGCAAACTTGGACATTAAGCCTGATATACATTCATCGATAAATACACAAAATAACAATGGGTCCAGCACCGAACCCTGGGGGACTCCACTAATAACATTAATCCACGTAGAGCAGTGTTCATTTATTACCACTCTCAGTCGTCTCCTACTCAACTATTCCTTTATCCATTGCAGCAATTTCTCCTTAATGCCGTAACTTATACAAAGGGATAATCTCTGCTATAATTTGTACAGCAGTTTTCCATGTGCAGCAGACTCTCGATTTACCGGGAAGTAGATTAATCGGGACACTCCAAGACTCCAAATAAAAAAAAAATAAATAAATAAAAATAAACCAGAAATCATAAAATTCAAGTAATAACTGGAATAAGGATAAACAGATGTTTTGCAAGTCGTAAATAATCGACACAAAGCACCGTTATAGGTCATCATTGGGAAATTAGTGTACCTATTATCTTTAGTTTAGTTTGTTTAGTAAGTCATGGCGATTGTTGTGTTTCGTCGCACCGCAAAAGGACAAATTTTGTTTCGTTATTTATGTCAGGGATGTTGGGGTTTTTTTTTTTTTTTTTTTAAGAAATCGCAAAAATCATGGGCAAACACAATAACTAACTCACAAATAATTTAAACTTTTTCGCGAATTGAGAGCCACTTTCTTTTGTTAGTAGACATGTTTCCAAAGAAAGGGTTCATTTCTGATTTTACTTTAAAATGATAAAGTGATCTACATACAAAGTTCTTAGAAGTCCCATTTCCACAATTTTTAGAAATAACTTTATGGTTCAGAATACAAGAAAATCTGTAAATAGGGTAATGCGACAAGCGGAATGCCAATGAACTATTGTATAGCCGCCATCCCCGGAAGAACAGGGTCATAAACCGGCTGCTAATCCAGTCATAAAGCTAAGTCGCCCTTTTCATTTTCGTCCATTCAAGAATTGGTTTTTTTTCGGTATCCGTGTGGTAAAAAGTAAAAAAAGTAAAGTGTAGCCATTATCAACCCACTGCAGGATGGAAGCCTCCTCAACAATTCATGCTGAGGGAAATGGACCATAATCTGCCACACTGGTCCAGTGCGGGTTGGCAGATCGACCGTATTAAGCAGTCAGGGGCTTGAACCCCGGTCTACTCAAAGAGCGTGTGCTACTGCACTCCTGCTCCTGCCCACTTGGCTAAGGAGGCAACTCCGTGTGGTACGTGCGTTATAACAATGAGCAATTGTATGGGAATATGTGTAAATCAAAATCATCATGGCTTTTTGCTCGTTGCAGCTATGATTTCCTTATTTTTGTGCTCGTTATAACCAAGTTCAACTATATACAAAATAATAATATACAAAAAATGTTAAATGGAAGGAACACAAATGGGTTACTGGGCAGAATTAGACACTTCCAGTTGATACTATAGCATGCATACGTGGGACGCATTGCAAGACAACTGGCTCCATAACGTTCACCAACTTCATACTTGTACTTCACTGTCTAATACATGACCAGGGTGTCTGCAGGGGCAAAATTTGATGACGTTGTAGGGCAGATGTCATCTTTTAAGGGCACAAAAGGTGATGTTGTTGTACATGTTGGCACTAATAATGACCTTAAAAGTAACAGATCTGCAGATTTACTTAACAAGTACAGGTTAGTGCTGGAAAAAAGTCACGAGTTAGGGTTAAATTTGAAGGTATCTGCAATTCTGCCCAACCACGATAGGATGGAGTATATGATGAGAACCTTGTCAATCAGTTCAGCCCTAGAGAGATTGTGCGAGACTCAGGAGTAGAATTTTTTTTCAGCGTGGTCTGTGCTTACTAGCAGGAGAAACTGCTTCTATGGGGATGGGATACACTCAAATAGAAAGGGTGCAAGAATATTTGCTGATGCTATTGAAGCAATGTAGGTGGGTCTGAAAACTGCTAGCTTGGGGATTCATAGACTAAAAGGTTAAAAGTAGCTGCAGGCAGAGGTGAAGGTGATTCTTGCACTACTTCTATTAGAATTAGCAGCGGCCAGGAGCAAGGGGTGCTGGGGGTTTCATGGAATGATGGCAATCATCGTGACACAGGTGGATATATGGGATGTGTTAGGGTAACTAAGAGTAAGAACAGGTGCATGTATACTTGCTTGTAAACCAATGCCAGAAGTATAGTAAATAAATTTGAAGTGCTGATCAAAGCATCACAGACATGTTGGGATATCAGAGACATGGTGTCACACAGATATAAACAATACAGAATTGGAATTTGGGGACTACAATGTGTACAGAAAGGATAGACAGGGTAGGAAGGGATGCTGTTAGTTAAGAAACAAAATCCAAGCAAGTGCATCCAGTTGACATAGGTGGACAGTGTAATGTTCAGTCTGTTTGGTGTGACATAAAAACTGGGAAAGGGAAAATGAGAGTAGGAGTGTGTTATAGGCATAACGACTCTGATGAGTATAATAAACAACTGTGCAGAGAAATAGAGTGGGCTAGTAAATCAGAATATCTTGTAATGGGAGATTTAACTTTCCAGATAGTGACTGGAACTTGTGGATTGGTCACTCACAAGCTAGCAACACTTTTGTGGATTTATTGTTTTCTTCAGCAACATGTTCGAAGGGCAACCAGAGGGAGTAATACTCTTGATCTGATTATCAGCAGTGATTATTCATGCATTAAGAATTTGCAGATAAAGGAATCACTGGGTGACAGTGATCACAATGTACTGATATGGGAATTACTTAAAGATGTAACTACCATCAAGGCTAAAGGGAAGGGCTTTTGCTTTCGTAAAGTTGACTACAGAGGTCTCAGAATATTTTTAAATTCTGTACAGTGGGATCAACTGATGATGTTAACATGTTGAATTCTAAATGGGAAGCCTTCAGCGACTTAATCTTGGTGGCTACTAAGAAATACTGTCCGAGGTTCGGGCCTAAATGGATGTTAGATGAATTAATGAGGCTTGTGGCAGAGAAGAAAAATGTACGGGATGCATATAAATTATATGCATATAAATTATTTGTAATCAAGTCACAAAGGAGGTTAGGCAGGCAAAGGCAGAATAAGTGTGTGTTATAAGCCAAATATTTCTCTTTTGCCAAAGATTTCTCTTTGGCAAAGGATGCAAAGAGTTCTCTATTTATGTAAACTCTGGAAGGAAAGGGATGAATCAGATTGGACCACTTAACATAGATGGGTTGACTATTGATGATCATGCTCAGGTAGCTGATAAACTGAATGAGTATTTTGCATCTACATTCACACATGAAGAGTTATTCAATGAGGGAAATGCCTGAAGTTTATCAAACTCTAACAGGGAGCTAAGTGATTTTATAATAACTGAGAGCAAAGTGGAGGAGAAATTGTTGAAGTTAAACATAAGGAAGGCACCTGGGGTGGACAGGATCTATCCAGTTATATTAAAGGAGGTAGCAAAGGAAGTAAGCAAACCCTTAGCCATAATTATAAGAGCTTCCTTGGACGCAGGAAACTTCCTTGGAAACTGATATGTGTTTCGTAGCCTTGGTTATTATAGTTACTTCATTGGTGCCAATCCTTTCACCGCTTCTCGTATTCTGTCTAACGTAACGTAAGTCCGAAGCTACATAAGTCTTGGACTTACTGTATCAAAAAATGTTCAGCAACCAATGTAAAAAGTATGGCGAGAGATAAAAAAAACGAAAAAATCTTAACCATGCACCACTCGCGTGTTCAATACAATGCTTCCCTTTATTTTTTAGTGTGTTGTATGGTTTGGTCACCATCATTATTATGGTTCATTAGAGATTTAATGGATACACCGTTTTCAAACTTTTGAATAACTTCAAGCTTTTGTTTTATTGAAAGCAAAAAAAAAATGTTGGAGTATGGACAAGGCTTGTGTGTAACACCAGTTGGCTGGATCGATTTAAAAACTGATATAACATCATTTATGCAAAAATTAGTAGAGAATCTCACTCGGCAGATCCAGTAACGGCAAATGAATGGATTTACCATGTTTGGGCAGAAATCAGGAAAGATTTCAATGACGAAGACATCTACAACAGTTGTACTACTGCAACAGAATCAAGAAAATTTGGGCAGATGGGCTGAGAAGTGGCAACTGAAGTTTATCATTGACAAATGCAAAGTACTGCATATGGGTTGAAGTAACTCCAGAGCAACCAACTAAGTATAGTACCAACCATGTGGTACAATACTTAGGGTGGTAGAAAATGAAAAAGACCTGGGAGTGATTGTGCAATCGGATATGAAGTTTTCTGAGCAATGCAGACAGACTGCCAGAGCAGGTCTCAGGGTATTGTCAATGATATACAGGAATTTTGCTAGCAGTTAAAAGGAGGTGATTATCCCTTTGTATAAGGCAATAGTCAGGCCTCGAGTACTGTGTACAGTTCTGGAGGCTTCATTTTAGGAAGGATGTTGAGTTGCTTGGGTGTGTACAGAGAAGGGCAACAAGATTGGTGAGGCGAACAAAGAGGTCCGCTTACCAAGAAAGGCTTAAGTTCTGCAAATTGCAGTGGCTGGAGACTAGGCACCTGTGAGGTGATCTCATTAGAGGTGTATGAGGCCTTGAATGGGTCGAGCACACTGAATTCTGATGGTATTCTTCCGCTTGCTCAGATTACAAACCTGAGGGGGCATAAATTCAAATTGAGGAAAGACAGTTGTAGAATAGATGTGCGGAAAAATTGCCTTTAGCAAAGCGAGTCGTTAATTGCTGGAACAAACTTCTATCTGTCATTGTGTAAGTTGATAGCTTAAATAAATTCAAGGAGGAACTGGACAAACTTTTAGAGGGAATGGCTGTGTGATTTTTTTTTTTTTTTTTTTTGGCTGATGCTACATAAGCTCATATGCTTGCTTTTTGCATCACATGCCTCTATTACTACTACAATGCTGACGAAACAGGACTTTTTTATAATTTGACACCTGACAATATATTTAAATTCAAAGAGGAAAAAGGTGTTGGTGGAAAAAATCAAAGGCTCGCTTGACAGTGCTCGTATGCACAAATATGACAGGAACTGATAAAAAAAAAAAATAAACTGTTTGTCATCGGAAAATTGTTAAAACCTCGGTGTTTCAAAAACGTAGGGAAACTTCCTGTGAATTACACTGCAAACAAGAAAGCTTGAATGACTTCGGATATTTTTCGGGAATATGTAAATGACTGGAATAAGGAGCTATTCAAAAAGAAGAAAAATACTTTAATTTTAGATGATAACTGTCCTGCACTTCCCAAGATTCAAAATTTGCCCAACATTAAGCCTTCCAATGCGACATCAATTTTACAACCAATGGACATAGCTGTAATCAAGAGTTTGAAAGGATTTTATAAAAGATTTCTAGTTCTATATCTGATCGGTCAAAGAGAACAGAAACTTACCAAGTCTATATCGGTATTGGATGCTATAAATTTATTGAATGATGCATGGAATGTTACTTCGACAACCATATTGAATTGCTTCAAGAAATCGATATTAAATTCAAATGAAATTTCAATTGTAGATGAAGAAGATGGAAATGAAGAAAACAAATTACCATTATCCGAATGGTTGCTACGTAACAATGTTGTAGGTTTTAATACATATAACACTGATGAATTTGCACGAGTATGACAACTTATTAACTAGTGGTCTTCCAACAGCAAGTGACATTGTAGATGATGTGCTCAACAAAGACAATGGTAAAGATGATGATTGTGATGATAATGGTATGATGACAATATCACAAGTTCAAGGTGGACACATTATTAATTTTTCTTTTGAAAGACTTGAGGCAAGTAATGAGACTTTTAACGTGCTAAGTGTTTTAAGGGAAACTTAAGAAATATCAAAGTGAAATCTTTAAAACAAACATCAATTTTAAATTTCTAAATTACGACTAATTGAAATTGTATTTATTATTAAATAATATTGTTTTTAATTACAGAGAAATAAATTGTGTTTAGTATTAAGTTTGATTTTTTTTTTTTACGAGCATTAGCAACTAAGGCCATATTGCTCCGGGGGGGGGGGATATGCGGTGGTCATTCCCTGACCTTTCCGCATCCTCCGTATTTGGTGGTCATGGGCTCGAACCCGGTCTAATCAAGAAGCCCTAGTATTAAGTGTATTGCAGTTTATACAAGCATATTAATGCAAATAATAGGTAGGTATATACTTATTTTTTTCTTTCTAATATTTCTTTTGTTTTTTGAATCTATCCTTTTATCAAGTTATTGAGAATTCAAAAAATAGGGGTAGATTTAACTTATCACGGATATAAAATTTTCATTGTTTAGTGGCCCCAGGGGTTCCCCAACTCCACTATCATTGATATAGTGAGTAATGGTTATAACGAGGAAATTTTTTAAGTCCCTTGATGCTCATTATAACCAAGTTCGGCTGTATTTTGTATATACATTGGCTTGAATAAATATCACTAGGAGGAAAACTTTTTTAATGTATAGATATATACGATTTCAAGACTTCTGGACCTATAGCTTTAAAGTTATACTGTAATTCTAATGTATTCACATTCTCTCAGTTTTTGCTCCAATTGATAAAGTCCACCTAGCACCTTAAAATGTCAATCTCCTTTCTGAAATTGAAATCCATTCCTTTGCCTTTAATAACTGCTAACTTTCTCTACTCATCATCCAACTTCTATGAGCAGTGCAGACGGGTTGCCAGAACAGGTCATGGAGTTTTTGTCAATGATATATAGGAATTTTTCTAGAATTAGCATTAATAAAGACATGTGATGCAAGAAAGCAAGCTCATATATCATCAGCCAAAAAAAAAAAAAAAAAAAAAAAAAAACCTTTTTCTCATTTCACCCATCCACCCGCTTCAAATGTTTGTTTAGTTCTGCTTTGAATCTATTTAAACTATCAACTCCTACAATGATAGATGGAAGTTTGTTCTAGCAATAAACCACCCGCTGGCTAAAGGCAAACTTCTGCACATCTATCCTACAACTGTCTTTCATCAATTTGAATTTATGCCCTCTCAGGCGATTATTCTGAGCAAGAGGAAGAATCCCATCAGCACTGAGCATGCTCAAACCATTCAAGGCTTTTTACTTGATGAGAGCCTTGTCAATCAATTCGGCCCTGGAAGGATTGTGCAAGGCTCAAGGGGTACAATTTTTTTCAGTGTGGTCTGTGCTTGTTAACAGGAGAGACTGCTTCTACAGGGATGGGATACACTTAAATAGAAAGGGTACAAGAATACTTGCTGATGCTATCGAGGCAGTGTTAGGTCGGTCGGAAAACTGCTAGCTTGGGGTGATTCAGACTAAAAGATTAAAAGGCAGAGGGGAAGGTGATTCTTGCACTACTTCTATTAGAATAAGCAGCGGCCTGGAGCAAGGGGTGCTGGAGGTTTCAGGGACTGATGGCAGTCATCCTGAAATAGGTGGGTATATGGGATGTGTTAGGGTAACTAAGAATAAGAATAGGTGCATGTATACCAATGCTAGAAGTATAGTATTTAAATTTGATGAATTTGAGGTGCGGATCAAAGACAGATATTGTTGGGATATCAGAGACGTGGTGTCGCACAGATATAAACAATGCAGAATTGGAATTTGGGGAGTACAACGTGTACAGAAAGGATAGACAGGATAGGAAGGGAGGAGATATGTTGTTAATTAAGTAAAACATAAAATCAAAAGAAGTGCATCCAGTTGATATAGATGAACAGTGCACTGTTGAGTCAGTTTTGGTGTGACATAAGCACTGCGAAAGCAAAAATAAGGAGTGTGTTATAGGCCTAATGACTCGATTGAGTACAATGAACAATTGTACAGAGAAATACAGTGGGCTAGTAAATCAGAATATCTTATAATGGGGGATTTTAACTTCCCAGATATTGAATGGAACTTGTGGGTTGGTCACTTGCATACTAATAAGACTTTTGTGGATTTGCTGGATGTTTGTTTTGTTGTTTTTTGTTATTTGGTTTTTAGGAGCATTAGCAACTAAGGCCATATTGCCCCGGGGATGTGCGGTGGTCCTTCCCTGACCTTTCCGTATCCTCCGTATTTGGTGGTCATGGGCTCGAACCCCGGTCTAATCAGGAAGTGGGTGCTACACACTGCTGCTCCTACCCACCTGGCTACAGAGGCACCTGGATAATTGTTTTCTGCAGCAGTATGTTCGATAGGCAACTAGAAAGGGAAATACTCTTGATCTGGTTATCAGCAGTGATCATTCGTGTATTAAGAATTTGCAGATAAAGGAACTACTAGGTGGCAGTGATCACAGTGTACTGATGTGGGATTTACTTAAAGATATAATTATCATCAGGGGTAAAAGAAAGGGTTTCTGCTTCTGTAAAGGTGAGTACAGTGGTCTAAACTGATGATGCTACCAACAGCAAATTCTAAGTGGGAAGCATTCGAAGAATTAATCGTGGAAGCTACTAAAAGTTTCATATCTATTAAGATATATTGTTCAAGGTTTAGGCCTGCATGGTTATCAAATGAACTAATGAAACTCGTGACAGAGAAGAAAAATGCATGGGAAGCATATAAATTATCAGGCGACACAGAAGCCTATGGCAGATATAAACTAGTCTGCAATCAAGTCACAAAGGAGGTTACGCAGGCGAAGGCAGATTAAGAAATCTCTGGCAAAGGATGCTAAGAAAAACAACAAGGATTTCTTTACTTATATAAACTCTAAAAGGAAGGGGATGAATCTGATTGGTCCACTTGATATCAATGGTTTGACTATTGACGATCCTGCTCAGATAACAAACTGAATGAATATTTTGCATCTACATTCACATATGAGGAGTTATTAAGGTTTGAAAATGCCAGAAGGTTACCAAATTGTATAAGGGTGCTTAATGGTTTTGTAATAACTGAGAGCAAAGTTGAGGAGAAATTGTTGAAGTTAAACATAAGAACGGCACCTGGGGTGGATAGGATCTATCCGGTTATATTAAAGGAGGCGGCAAAGCAACTAGGCAAACCCATAGCCATAATTATGGAAGCATATCTTGGACTCAGGGGAGGTCCTCATGGACTGAAGATATGCAAATGTATCCCCAATTCACAAAGGGGGATCGAAGGGTGACACGAGTAATTAGACACCAGTTAGTTTAACTTCTGTTCGGGGTAAAATAATGGAGTCTCTGGTTAAAGATGCATTACAGGATCATCTAGACAAGACTGCCACAATAATTCAGACACAGCATGGGTTTGTTAAGGGAAAGTCTTGTCTGACAAATTTGATTGGTTATTATGATGTGGTTATGAAGGAACTGGATGCAAAAAATAATTTTGATATCATATACTTGGATTTCAGGAAAGCTTTTGACACTTTTGCACATGGAAGACTACTGTACAAATTGCAGCAGAATGGTATTAAGGGTAAACCACTACAATGGATAAAAGGATGGTTGAGTGGGAGAAGACAGAGGGTGGCAATAAATGGGTGCTGCTCTTCATGGACTAATGTTATTAGTGGAGTCCCACAGGGTTTGGTGTTGGGGCCACTTGTTTTGTATATTTATCAATGATATTGATGAAGCTATATCAGGCTTGTTAATGGCAGTGTGCTACTGCAACAGGATCTAGAAAATTTCGGCAGATGGGCTGAGAAGTGGCAACTGAAGTTTAACCTTGACAAATGCAAAGTACTGTATATTGGTGGAAGTAACCCCAGAAAAACGTACCAACTGTGTGGTGCTACACTTAAGTTGGTAGAAAATGAAAAAGACCTGGGAGTAATTGTGCAGTCAGATATGAAGTTTTCTGAGCAATGCAGACAGGCTGCTAGGGCAGGTCATGGGGTTTTGTCAATGATATATAGGAATTTTGATAACAGGGAGGAGGTGATCGTCCCTCTGTATAAGGCAATGGTCAGGCCACGCCTTGAGTATTGCGTACAGGTGTGGAGGCCTCATTTTAGGAAGGATATAGATTTGCTTGAGTGTGTACAGAGAAGGGCAACAAGATTGGTGAGGGGAATGAAGGGATCCTCTTACTAAGAGAGGCCTAAGTTCTGTAAATTGCAATGGCTGGAGACTAGGCACCTGCGCGGTGATCTGATTGAGGTGTATAAGGCCTTGAATGGGTTGAGTATGTTGAATTCTGATGGGATCCTTCCACTTGTTCAGATTACGAAACTAAGGGGGCATAAATTCAAATTAAGAAAAGATAGATGTAGAATAGATGTGCGGAAATTTGCCTTTAGCCAGCAGGTCATTAATTGCTGGAACAAACTTCCATTTGTAATGAAAGTTGATAGATTAAATAAATTGTAAGGAGGAACTGGACAAACATTTAGAGGGAATTGTTGTGCAATTTTTATTTTATTTTATTTTTTGGCTAATGCTGCATAAGCTCATGCACTTGCATCACATGCCACTACTACTATTACACCTCAATCAGATTACCTTGCTTTTATCTAGGTTCCAGACACTGTAATCTGTAAAACCAATGCCTTTCTTCGTAGGAGCAACCCTTTGGTCTATTTACTAATCTTGTTTCCCTTCTCTGTACTCGTTCCAGCAGCTCTACATCCTTCTTACAATGAGGCCTCCAGACCTGTACACAGTACTCAAGGTGTGGCCTGACCATTGCCTTATACAAGGGGATAATCACCTCCTTATTCCTGTTATTTGAAAAATTCCTGTATATCATTGACAAGACACTATGAGCTACTCTTGCAGACCATCTGCACTGCTCAGAAAACTCAACTCAACCTGCATAATTACCGTCAGGTCCTCTTCATTCTCTACCACTCTCAGTGTAGTATCACACAGTTGATACACTATTCTGGAGTTACTGCTTCCATATGCAGTACTTTACATTTACATTTGTCAATGTTGAACTTCAGTTGCCACCTCTCAGCCCATCTTCTCAACTTTTCTAGACCCTGCTGCAGCAGCATACTTTCATTAGCATTAGCATTAGTAGAGGCATTTGATGCAAGAAAGCAAGCTTATGCAGCATCAGCCAAAAAAAAAAAAATAAAGTAAAATAAATAAATAAAAAATAACCACTTCCACTTCACCCCTCTGTTTGTACGAAATACCTGTCCAGCTGAGCCTTAAACTTATTTAGGCTATCAACTTCCACGACAAGGGATGGAAGTCTGGTCTGTTCCACCTACCAACCACCCGCTGGCTAAAGGCAAATTTCCGCACATCTATCCTACACCTGTCTTTCCTCAATTTGAACTTATGCCCTCTCAGGTGATTATTCTGAGGAAGAGGAAGAATCCCATCAGCATTGAGCATGCTCAAACCATTCAAGGCTTTGTACACCTCTATCAGATCACCTCGTTGGTGCTTAGTCTCCAGACACTGTAATTCGCAAAACTTAAGCCTTTCTTCGTAAGAGCACCCCTTTGTTCCAGTCACTAATCTTGTTGCTCTTCTCTGTACTCGTTCCAGCAGCTCTACATCCTTCTTGAAATGAGGCCTCCAGGCCTGTATACAGTACTCTAGGTGTGGCCTGACCATTGCCTTATACAAGGGAATAATCACCTCCTTATCCCTGCTAGAAAAATTCCTGTATATCATTGACAATACACCATGAGCTACTCTTGCAGCCCGTCTGCACTGCTCAGAGAACTTCATATCTGCCTGCACAACCACCCCCAGGTCCCTTTCATTCTCTACCACTGTCAGTGTAGTACCACAGAGTTGATACGCTGCTCTGGGGTTGCTATTTCCCATATGTAGTACTTTACATTTGTCAATGTTAAACTTCATTTGCCACCTCTCAGCCCATCTTTTCAACCTTTCCAGATCCTGTTGCAGCAGCATAGTGTCCTTGACAACCCTGCCAACCTTCGTATCGTCTGCAAACTTGGACATTAAGCTTGATATACCATCATCAATACCATTTATAAATACAGAGAACAATAAAGGACCCAATACTGAACCCTGAGGGACTCCACTAATAACATTAGTCCACGATGAGCAGTGTCCATTGATTACCACTCTGTCTTCTCCCCCTCAACCACCCCTTTATCCATAGCAGCAATTTGCCTCCAATGCCACACTGCTCCAATTTGTGCAGCAGTCTTCCATGTGCACAGTATCAAAAGCCTTTCTAAGATCCAAGTATATAATATCAAAGTTATTCCCTGCATCCAGTTCTTTTTTGACTGCATCATAGTATCCAATCAAATTGGTCAGGCAAGACTTCCGCTTAACAAAACCATGCTGTGTCCGAGCTATAACTGAAGTCTTGTCTAGATGATCCTGCAGTGCTTCTTTAACCAGTGCCTCCATTAATTTTCCGGGAACAGAAGTTAAACTCACAGGTCTATAATTGCTTGTGTCAGCCTTTGATCCTCCCTGTTGAATTGGGGTCACATTTGCACATCTCCAGTCCATGGGTACCTCCCCTGAGTCCAAGGAAGCTCTCATAATTATGGCTAAGGGTTTGCTTACTTCCTTTGCTGCCTCCTTTAATATAACTGGATAGATCCCATCCACCCCAAGTGCCTTTCTTGTGTTTATCTTCAACAATTTCTCCTCCACGTTACTCTCAGTTAACTCCATTAGTGTCATTAACAACCCCGTTGACCTTCATATAGTCTGCAAACTTGGACATTAAGCTTGATAAATCATCATCAATATATCATTAATGAATACAGAATACAACATGGACCCAACACTGAACCCTGGGGGGACTCCATTAATAACATTAGTTCATGAAGAGCAGTATACATTGATTACCACTCTGTCTTTTCCCACTCAACTATCCCTTTATCCATAGCAGCAATTTGCCTCTAATGCACACTGCTCTAATCTGTGCAGCAGTATCAAAAGCCTTTCTAACATTCAAATATATGATATCAAAATTATTCTTTGCATCCAGTTCTTTTGTGACCACATCATAGTCTCCAATCAAATTGGTCAGACACTACTTAACAAACCCATGCTGTGTCCGAGCTATAACTGAAGTCTTGTCTAAATTATCCTGCAGTGCGTCTTTAACCAGTGCCTCCATTAATTTCCCTGGAACATAAGTTAAACTAACTGGTCTGTAATTACTTGTATTGTCCTTTGATCCTCCTTTGTGAATTGGAGTTAAATTTGAACATCTCCAGTCCATAGGTACCTCCTCTGAGTCCAAGGAAGCTCTCATAATTATGGCTAAAGGTTTGCTTACCTCCTTTAATAGAAGTGGCTAGATCCCATCCACCCTAGGTGCCTTTCTTATATTTATCTTCAACAACTTCTCCCCCACTTTGCTCTCAGTTAATACAAAATCATCCAGCTTACTGCCACACCTCTGGTATTGCCCTCCCTGAATAATTCCTCATGTGTAAGTGTAAATGCAAAATACTCATTTAGTTTGTTAGCTACCTGAGCAGGATTATCAACGGTTGAACCATCGACTTTAAGTGGACCGATCTGATTCACCCCTTTCTCCTAGAGTTTACAGAAGTAAAGAACTCTTTGATGTTTTTCTTTGCATCCTTTGCCAAAGATTTCTTGTAATCTGCCTTTGCCTGCCTAACTTCCTTTGTGACTTGGTTACAGACCAGCTTATATCTATCATAGGCTTCTGTGTCACCTGTTAATTGATATGTATCCCATGCATTTTTCTTCTCTGCCGCATGTCTCATTAGTTCATCTGACATCCATTTAGGCCTAGCAGAGACAAGGAGGTGATTATACCTTTGTATATGGCAACGGTCAGGCCACACCTTGAGTACTGCGTACAGGTCTGGAGGCCCCATTTTAGGAAGGATTTAGAGTTGCTAGAACGAGTACAGAGAAGGGCAACAAGATTGGTGAAAGGAAAAAAGGGGTTCTCTTACCAGAAGCTTAAATTCTGTAAGTTGCAGCATCTGGAGACTAGACACCTACAAGGTGACCTGACTGAGGTGTACAAGGCTTTGAATGGTTTGAACAGGCTCAATGCTGATGGGATACTTCTGCTTGCTCAGATTAAGAACCCTTCAGGGGGCTTAGATTCAAATCGAAGAAAGGCAGTTGTAGAACAGATGTGCAAGATCTGTTGTTGTGGAAGTTGATAGCTTAAATAAATTTAAGGCTGAACTAGACAAACATTTGGAGTGACCAAACAGGTGAAATGGGAAGGTTTTTTTTTTTTATTATTTATTTTATTTTATTTTTATTTTTTGGCTGATGCTCTATAAGCTTGCTTTATTGCATCATATGCCTCAACTAATGTTAACTTAGACCTTTGTTGTTCCTGTACCATGAAGAGGTAAACTTACTTACCAACTTAGAACTAAAAGTTCTTATACTGCCAGTCCTATTATGTCATTTGGTTCATGGAAGAAGAAACAGGTCTAGACTATTTTTTCTCTTAGTACTTGTCCTAATAAGCTGATACAAATATTGATCATCTAGTTGATTTAAAAATCATGTTCCCCACAGTGAGATCACCCTCTCACTTGCTCCAATCAATTAGGGACAAACTGAAATCACCCATTACAAGACATTCACACCTGCACACCTATTCTGTTTGCATGTAGTAGCTTTCATAATGATCTTCACAATCTTCTGAACTCTCATTATACCTTTGTTTCCAATGAAATAACACCACATAGATTCTGTACCAGCATACATAAATTCTGAATCTGAAGAATTCCAAAGCAGCTTTTGTCATGCTTAGGCTTCTTTCATGCTTTCTTTTGATAAGAAACATACCCCACCACTTCTTTTATCTTTTCTATCCTTTCTAAATATATTTTACATACTATATATCTGGGTGGCACCAAGTTATGATCAGCGTTAATTGTCCTATTAAGGAATTTGAATTGGCTCATTTAATGATGACACTCCGACATTACTGTATATACAGGTAAGACTAAGTGTTCTTGTCTAGTTTACCACCCTGACACACCCCTTATTTATTTAAGCTATTTAAGCTTGTATCCCTAGCATGAGCTTCCTACTCGTTTGAAATGTCACTACCCTCCAAACATATTACCAATAGAAGCTATTATGGCAAGAAACAAGAATTCTTGAGATGTGTGAAGCAGTACTTTGACCCATATCGTCAGATAAACAGGTATCTATATTACTCACGTTTCCCAGCTAGCAGTTTCTCTATTTTAGTGGAGAAGGACTTGCATAAGAAAATATGCCAGTGAAAACTTTTGCATGAAGATTGCTGCCATTATGAGGTACATGTAGCTTTTCATTTGGTAAAAAGGTGGCTGCAGTTCCTAAAACTTCACTAGATCCAGTATTATATTCTAACTTAGGCTTGTTTGCCATACCTCACTCCCCCTCAAAACTACAGCCATTAACAACACAGTATTGCACAGTTACACTGTGGATGAACTATAATACTTCTGTTATTTTTTCATAAAAGTGTACGTGCTAATACTTTTTATGAAATGGACATCTTTTTCATCTCCCAAAAAGACAGTGTTATTCGATTCTTACATCACTGCAATTAGCCCAAGGGGATCACATCTGGTGAGTATGGGCATGGCACACCCAGGGTCCTGAGCTGGATATCATCGTTCTTCTCTTTCTTGGCGATTCCTTTCTACTTCTCTCTCTCTCTCTCTCTCTCTCTCAGAAATTTTTTTTTTTTTGCTAGTGCAGCATAAGCCTCAGGCTTCCTTGCATCATATGGCTAATAATAATGAGAGGTATATATATGTATGTATGCATGCATGCATGTATGTATGTATGTATACCCTGTCTATGGTGGCTCCCAAACAAATGTTCGTCTCCACCTAGTGTCACTGTGACGAAATACAGAAATTCTGTAAAACAGGCCTGACATGTGGGTTAATGAATGTTCTGTAGTATGTGTGGTGAGTGTCAGAACCAAAATATTTAAAAAATTCCTCACATTTTGTCAGAAACTGAAAGCACAAAACAACACAAACACAATATAAACTTATATACAAAGTTTCCTCCTTGAGTTACTCATTACTCTTGCCGACCGGGCTAGCCGAGTGGGTAAAGTACCTGCCCGGCAACCCAAAGGTCGCGGGTTCGATTCCCGCCTCGGGCTTGGATCAAAGTACTGCAAAAACCTTGGGAGGTGCAATATGGCCACAGAAGCCGATGCGCCAACAACTATCAAAAAAAAAAAAAAAACAATATCATATCAGATGTTCCTTCCACCTCTAGCACAGAGTAGACTGACTCAAAATTATTTCTTCTATTCCAATTTTAGGACTATATTTGTACATCTTATGGAACTATGGCAGGTTTACTCTCCAAAATTTTTACTTTTACATTCATCAGGAACCCTGTTTCTAACAGTATAGAAGACTTGAGTTCATACAATCATGCTATCCATATGTGCTCTTCTAATTATCTCAACAGTTACCACCACTCTTAAACTATTTTTCAACACAAGTTTGACTAATCACCTGTAACTTGAAGGCCACAATAATTCCGACAGTATTTCCACAATATTTTTAAATTTTACAAATTATGTCACATACCATTGTCACATTTTTATGTTATTCAAAATTTTGCACCACACAAAGGAGCCTTGCCTCACATTCTGTTAAAAGTCAGTTATAAGTGAATATTCAATCATTCACCTCTGAGGAGAAACTGTAGAGTTACATATCCAGCTTAGCCTGATATGCATACCTTCAATGTTGAAGTTCATTCATCTAGCACAAATAGAAATTGGATTAAATTAATAGTGTTCATATTTAAGTACTATCCCTTTCTTTAGTCTTCAGTATGTCACCATACAAACTATCACTGGTTTATAACCAGCTGTTCAGCAATCAGGATTAAAAAAGCCTGCAATTGTTTCTATAAGTTAAGTTCTAAATTTTTAACTTTACTGTAGATAAAAACACTGGAGGAAAAGCAGGGTAAATCCTCAATGCGACAAACAACCCAAACTCAAGGAAAGGGAACAATTATCCACTTACCCTGTACCTATCATTTGGGACCTTAGTTCAAGTCTCTTGAGAAACACTTTAGTTGCAAAATCCTGGACCACCCACAAGCAGGTAAGCATAACTGTCTAACAATCCAGGAAATTTTTCTCATTAGTATCTGTCTTGTGTCAGAATAAAGATGACAGTGCAATGAGAGGTGACTACTGAAACATATCTTATCAACTTGAAACAGATTTTTTGTTGTGATATTAATGTAATAATGTGTTTCACACTCAAAATTACACTGGCCAACAAAAAAAAATTATTTTTTGTACCTCCAAAGCAAAAGTTGCAGATTCTAAAGGAAATTAATCCAGTAATTCTAAAAGTGCCAAAACCATGTCTTTATCTTGTCTCTATTGAAAGACATACTGAAATTTTAGTAACTTAATGAATGACCAATTTCAAATATCATATAATAACACATACTATCTTAAAAATGAGTTTTATTCATTTTAAAATACTTCAATCAAACATACAAAGTACTATATATATTTCTTTCCTTAGAAAAGTTTGCCACTCAGTTTTTCTTATAGTTCATTTTGCATATCCTCAACCCTCCAATGGATGCAGCCACTCCTATCACAATAGGGAAAATGCTTTTCCCAGGTGAAAATTTTTTAAAAAAACTTATCAGCAAGAAATAATTCAAAACTGTTCACTTTTTTAACCACTCTATATTTTCAGTCTATTAGGAACAAACTTGTGAAAAATCCATTTGTTGATATTGAAAATGTATTTTAAAATAAAACCCTTGGGCATGCAAGTTTGTTCGTGTCAAACCTTGTCTCTCTTCTTCAGGCATGATGTGATTTCTTGCTAGAGGAAGTAGTATGCATTGCTAAGGCTTGCACCACTGAGAATGGTAGATTGCAATACATGTACTGGTTAAAACAACATTCCATCACTGGTGATTAAATCATAATTTTTCTCTTTTTGGTGATTCCCTTCGACTTTTGACTCTCTCTCTCAGGGTAACTTGGGATTTTTTTTTTTTTTGGCTGGTGCAGCATAAGCCTCAGGCTTCCTTGCACCATGTAGCTAATAATAATACAGTCGATTCCGGTTATTTGGGACACGTCGGGACTAGTGCATTTTGGCCCGATTAAGCGGCTGCCCCAATTATCCGAAGTTTCACGTAAATAGTTAAAAATACAATAGACCCCCGCTTTACAATTGGTTCACTGTACAATCAAATCACGTTACAATGGACTCACCATAGTAAAGTACCGTTCACTACACGATGTGTAGTAAGTGCCGGTCATTGTGATCATGTTTGTGAATTGAATTTTAATTCTATTAAACAGTGATTCTAATTAGCGAAAATAGGAGGAATATTATCCACAGGCTATAAAAGTAAAGATATATTAAGCACAAATTTACCCTTTATTACCTTACCAATTAAAAAATTAAATGATACGTGAAATTTGGAAGAATATACATGATAATCAGAATAATTAATAGGTACTGTAATATGTACATACTAGCTAAACTAGCTGACATTTCTGTTCACTCTACATTTGTGGGTGGGGGTTAAAATTTAAAACAGTAAAAAGATAAGCAATCAATAACAAAAAACACGGCACACACAAATTGCAAGTAACACGATATGCGCAAGTGAGAACGGAGTAACTAGTTATGAAGCTTTAAAAATAGGAATGAAGAGAAGATTCTAAAAATTATTTTTTTTTATGATTGAAGATTCCATGGAAGTGTAAACATTAGTATTAGTATTAGTAACGGCCGCATGGTGCAAGAAAGCCTATGGCTTATGCTGCACCAGCCAAAAAAAAAAAAAAACCCGAACAAAACAATGATAAAAACAAAAAAAAAAAATAATAAATAAATAACTAAATAATAATAATTAATAAATAAAAAAAAAAATAAAATAAAAAGGAAATTAAACCTATCATCCTATGTGCTTCCCTTACCCGAAAGTACTATCCAGATGACCTTTGAATTTCCCCAAACTGTCGGCCTCTACCACCCATAAAGGCAACTTATTCCAGTAATTTATAACTCGCTGGCTAAAATAGAACTTCCTGCAATCCAATCTAAACATTTCCCCCCGTAACTTGAATTTATGTCCCCTAGTTCTAGCATCATTTATAATCTTGAAAATTTTGTCCTCATTCATTTTACTGATGCCTCTCAGAGCCTTAAACACCTCAATCAAATCTCCTCTAAGGTGTCTAGTTTCCAAACTCTGCAACCCACATATTCGAAGTCTTTCTTCATAAGGACACCCTTTCGCCGATCTCACCAGGCGAGTTACCCTTCTTTGCACCCTTTCAAGAAGCTCGATGTCTTTCTTCAGGTGCGGTCTCCATACTTGAACACAGTATTCCAAGTGTGGTCTAACATAAGCCTTATATAATGGGATTATCACGTCCCTATCTCTACTTGCAAAAGTTCGATAGATCATCGATAGGACACCATGGGCCTTCCTTGCAACCTGTTTACAATGCTCAGAAAATTTCATGTCTGACCGTATCGTAACACCCAAGTCCCTTTCCTCCAGTACTGGCTTTAGTTGAACTCCACCAAGTGAATAAGTTTTTTTGGGATTACTGTTTCCCAGGTGTAATACCTTACACTTTGTTGGATTAAAGCACAGCTGCCATTTTTCTGACCATTCCTGAAGTCTATCTAGGTCTCTCTGAAGAAGCTCAGCTTGACAGTCATCATTAACTACTCTCCCAATTTTAACATCATCTGCAAATTTAGACATCACGCCCTCTATCCCTTCATCAATGTCGTTTATGAAAATTAAAAACAACAGTGGTCCTAATACTGATCCTTGGGGAACCCCACTTCTTACATCAACCCAATCTGAGGAATAGCCATTTATCACAACCCTCTGCCTCCTGCCCTGAAGCCATCCTTCTATCCATCTAAGGATTTTCCCAGTGATTCCAACCTGTTCCAGCTTATAAAGCAACCGCTCATGTGGGACTGAGTCAAAAGCTTTGCTGAAATCTAAATAAACAATGTCGAAATTATTCCCTAAATCCAGCTCGTGAGTGACCCTTTCGAAATAGCGAACCAGATTTGTTAAACATGATTTTCCCTTTACGAAACCATGCTGAGTATCCTTGAGAATTTCAATTCGATCCAAATGATCCTGAATTCCACCCTTGATCATTGCCTCCATGATTTTCCCTACTACTGAAGTCAGACTGACAGGTCGATAATTTCCAACTTCACTTTTAGAGCCACCCTTATGTATGGGAGATACATTTGCACTTTTCCAATCCAAGGGAATCTCCCCAGAGTCTAATGATGCTCGCATAATTAGCCTCAATGGTTCAATGCACTCGCTTGCTGCCTCTCTTAAGATTATAGGGTATATTCCATCAACTCCAGGAGCCTTACTGGTCTGTAGGCTCGAAAGTTTTTTCATTAAATAATCTTGCGAAATTTCAATATCATTAATTACATATTTTTTAACTTCGCTCCCACAATTTCCCTTTGCCACAAAAGGCTTTTCATTTGTAAATATCGATGCAAAATAACTGTTGAGTTCATCTGCAACGGCAGCTGGTGTATTTATTACTATCCCCTTTCCCTTACATAAAGGTCCGATCTGGTTTGTCCTGCTCTTCTTGGCATTTATATATGTGAAGAATTCTTTATCCCCCCTCTTTGCTCTGTTTGCTAGTGATTTCTCATAAACTGCCTTTGCATGTCGAACCTTTTCTGTGGCTCTATTACACATCACCTTGTAGCTGTTATAGGCTTCAGTACTTTTTATTGTTCTGTAACCTTTCCATGCCACCTTTTTCTGCTCAAGTAATGCGGCAACTTCACTAGTCATCCAACTTGGAACCCTCCTCGTGGAGTATTTTTTTAATGGTATATACGCATTCAAGGCATCTGTGATTAATGTTTTAAAAGCGTACCACAGTTCAATTGTATTCATTCTCTGCGCGATATCTACCCAGTTAATAGAGGCCATGTAGTACCTTAAGGCATCGTAATTTCCTTTTCCGAAATTAAAACCCATTCCTTTGCCTTTTACTTCTGCTACCTCTTTCGTCATCATCCACCGTAGAACTCCGTGATCACTTCCTGCTACTGGTTCCTCTACTGTCAGCCCTGTTATGTCATCTGATTCATGTGTGATGATGAGGTCTAGGATATTCTTTTCTCTAGTATTTTCCCTGACATGTTGATACAAATAACAGTCATCTAGTTGATTTAAAAATTTTGTTCCCCATGTCGAGTTTCATTCCCATTTACTCCAATCAATTAGAGGCAGATTGAAATCACCCATAATAAGGCATTGACGCTTACTTGCCCATTCCATTTGCATGTAGAGGCTTTTGTCATAATCTTCACAATCACCTGGTCTGTAGATTACTCCTACTCGCATTATACCTTTGTTTCCAACTATCTCACACCATACAGACTCTATACTAGCATGTGAGACGTCTGAATCCGGGAAAGCTATCGTCGCACTCAGGCTGCTTCTGATAAGAAGCATTACCCCACCACCCCTTCTATCTAACCTATCCTTCCTAAATACATTATACAAGCCGTACTGAAACTCATCATCCCCAATTTCCGGGTGGCACCACGTCTCTGTAAGCCCTATTATGTCCGCGTTACTTGTTTTAACCAGCAGTTCGAATTCGCTCATTTTATTGACGACACTTCTAACGTTACTGTATAAACAATTAAGATTTACTGTTCTTGTATATTTAACAACCCTAACACAACCCTTGAAGTTTTTTAGGCTCTCGTCCCTGGCATTAGCTACCCGCCCACGTGAAACGTTTGTGCCTCCAGAACATCTAGATAATACGTCCAGTTGGGGTAACAGATAAGAACTCTTGAGGTATGTGCAAGAGTTACTTTGACCAATATTATCAGATAAACGCGTGTCAGTATTACCCACATCCCCCCTAACTAGCAGTTTCCCTGAACCTTTAAGGTATCCTCAATAATACTGGCAAAAACATTTCACCATAATAACCCACAGAATTCCAGCTGTCATTATTATCGCAAATTCAGTAAGATCAAGTTTACTATCAGTTTATGATAGTTTTCACTAACAGAAAAGCCCAATAAACAGGTTACTGCTAATTGTTTTTATTGTTTTATGGTTGTGACCTCCAGAAATCCGACCGAACTACGTGGTATGGTCTGAGACAATCGTGGAGTAATCTTCAGTGCTGCAGTCTCCTGCCCCGATTAAACGGCATGTTGTCCCAATTAAGCGAAGTAAACCCTGGCTATTTTCTCGATTGGGTTCTGATTTTTAAGATTTGCCCCAAATAAACGGCTGCCCGATTAACCGGTGGCCCAAATAACTGGAATCCACTGTAATAATAATTTGCTCACATCAGCACCCCACAAAGAAGGGGGTGCTGATGTGAGCAAATAAAACTCCTGCATTCAGCATTATTGGAGCTTGAAACTTTTATGTGAGCTGGTGTGTCAACTGTTCAAGCTACTCTTAAACACGTGGTGGTAGTGAGCTGTCAGAATGAATAGAAAAACCATGCTAATTTTAAATTCATATTCTTAATGATTACATACATTAGGTTTAATGAAAATGTCATTTGATTTTTTTATGGCCAAACTTCATTAACAAAACAATTAATGATGCAGATCAGAAGGAATTACAATGATTCAAGAATATTAAAATTTATGCTGTTACTACTCTTGTAGATAATTTTTTATATATGGTATATTCAATCTCTTCTGTTACGCAAGGGGATTCTGTGCAACTGTTGGGGGTGGGGGTTAATAAATTAGTAGAAATATCCCATCATGGATATGTCCTGATCAAAGCTTGTTTATTGCTTATATCGCTAGAATTTTGAGAGAAAAAAGCTGAGATGGGAATTAAGAACATGCACTTCCAAAGATTCTTGGCAGTCAATATCCTTTGATATTACAGTAAAGTTGACACCAGAGTTTCATAATTACCTCCTTTCCTTCATCCAAGAAAAACACGCACAGCCACTTTAAACAATCATCAAGCTGCAAGTTCAGTATCCTATAGATTTGAGTCAGCTCGTGGGGGAACACTTCACTTAGGTAGCACAATCCATATCTTTCTTTATTCAGAACTTGAACAAAATTCTTTAAAAAAGGCACCTAGGGTGGATGGGATCTATCCAATTATATTCAGGGAGACAGCAAAGGAATTAAGCAAAGGAACTTAAGCCATAATTATGAGAGCATATCTGGATTCAGGGGGAGGAGGTCTCTGTAGAATGGAGATGTGCAAAAGTATCCCCAATTCACAAAGGATGATATGAATAATTACAGACTTCGTAGCTTAACTTCTGTTACAGGGAAAATAACAGAGACTGGTTAAAGAAGTGATATAGGACGATCTAGACAGGAGTGTAGTTAGAATTCAGTCAAAGCATGGATTTGTTAAGGGGAGATCTCTGACCAATTTGATTAGATACTATGATGCAGCAACAAAGGAACTGGATGAAAAATAATTGGATTTCAGGAAAGCTTTCAATACTGTTACACATAAAAGACTGCTGTATTGTACAAATTAGAGCAACGTAAGGGAAAGGGGATAGTAATAAATACACCAGCTGCCGTTGCAGATGAACTCAACAGTTATTTTGCATCGATATTTACAAATGAAAAGCCTTTTGTGGCAAAGGGAAATTGTGGGAGCGAAGTTAAAAAATATGTAATTAATGATATTGAAATTTCGCAAGATTATTTAATGAAAAAACTTTCGAGCCTACAGACCAGTAAAGCTCCTGGAGTTGATGGAATATACCCTATAATCTTAAGAGAGGCGGCAAGCGAGTGCATTGAACCATTGAGGCTAATTATGCGAGCATCATTAGACTCTGGGGAGATTCCCTTGGATTGGAAAAGTGCAAATGTATCTCCCATATATAAGGGTGGCTCTAAAAGTGAAGTTGGAAATTATCGACCTGTCAGTCTGACTTCAGTAGTAGGGAAAATCATGGAGGCAATGATCAAGGGTGGAATTCAGGATCATTTGGATCGAATTGAAATTCTCAAGGATACTCAGCATGGTTTCGTAAAGGGAAAATCATGTTTAACAAATCTGGTTCGCTATTTCGAAAGGGTCACTCACGAGCTGGATTTAGGGAATAATTTCGACATTGTTTATTTAGATTTCAGCAAAGCTTTTGACTCAGTCCCACATGAGCGGTTGCTTTATAAGCTGGAACAGGTTGGAATCACTGGGAAAATCCTTAGATGGATAGAAGGATGGCTTCAGGGCAGGAGGCAGAGGGTTGTGATAAATGGCTATTCCTCAGATTGGGTTGATGTAAGAAGTGGGGTTCCCCAAGGATCAGTATTAGGACCACTGTTGTTTTTAATTTTCATAAACGACATTGATGAAGGGATAGAGGGCGTGATGTCTAAATTTGCAGATGATGTTAAAATTGGGAGAGTAGTTAATGATGACTGTCAAGCTGAGCTTCTTCAGAGAGACCTAGATAGACTTCAGGAATGGTCAGAAAAATGGCAGCTGTGCTTTAATCCAACAAAGTGTAAGGTATTACACCTGGGAAACAGTAATCCCAAAAAAACTTATTCACTTGGTGGAGTTCAACTAAAGCCAGTACTGGAGGAAAGGGACTTGGGTGTTACGATACGGTCAGACATGAAATTCTCTGAGCATTGTAAACAGGTTGCAAGGAAGGCCCATGGTGTCCTATCGATGATCTATCGAACTTTTGCAAGTAGAGATAGGGACGTGATAATCCCATTATATAAGGCTTATGTTAGACCACACTTGGAATACTGTGTTCAAGTATGGAGACCGCACCTGAAGAAAGACATCGAGCTTCTTGAAAGGGTGCAAAGAAGGGTAACTCGCCTGGTGAGATCGGCAAAAGGGCGTCCTTATGAAGAAAGACTTCGAATATGTGGGTTGCAGAGTTTGGAAACTAGACACCTTAGAGGAGATTTGATTGAGGTGTTTAAGGCTCTCAGAGGCATCAGTAAAATGAATGAGGACGAAATTTTCAAGATTATAAATGATGCTAGAACTAGGGGACATAAATTCAAGTTACGGGGGGAAATGTTTAGATTGGACTGCAGGAAGTTCTATTTTAGCCAGCGAGTTATAAATTACTGGAATAAGTTGCCTTCGTGGGTGGTAGAGGCCGACAGTTTGGGGAAATTCAAAGGTCATCTGGATAGTACTTTCGGGTAAGGGAAGCGCATAGGATGATAGGTTTAATTTCCTTTTTATTTATTTTTTATTTTATTATTATTTGTTTTATTTATTAATTATTATTATTTATTTATTTTTTTTTTTTTGTTTTTATCATTGTTTTGTTCGGATTTTTTTTTTTTTTTTTTTTTTGGCTGGTGCAGCATAAGCCATAGGCTTTCTTGCACCATGCGGCCGTTACTAATACTAATACTAATGTGTGTCATTAAGGGCAAGTTACTGCTGAGGATAAAGGGATGGTTGAGTGGAGAAGACAGTGGTTATCAATGAACACCGCTCTTCATAGGATAATGTTATTAGAGGAATCCACTAAGATAATTCAGATAATGAGAGGAATTCACAGATAATACAAAGGTTGGTTAATGACAGTAATGAAGGCATGCCACTGCAACAATATCAAGAAAAATTAGCCAGATGGGCTGAGAAATGGCAATAGAAGTTTAACATTGACAAATGCGAGGTACTGCATGTGTGCAGTAATCCCAAGGATAACATACCAATTAGGGGTGGTGCCATACTCAAGGTAGTGGACAAGGAAAGAGAACTGGGAGTAATTGTAGAGTCCAACAAAGTTCTCTGAGCAGTACAGATAGCTCATGGGGTTTTCTCAATGATATACAGGAATTTTACTAGCAGGGATAAGGAGATGATTATCCCATTGTAAAAGGCAATGGTTAGACCACATCTTGAGTACTGCATACAGGTCTGGGAAGGCCTCATTTTAGGAAGAATGAGAGTTGCTGGAATGGGTACACAGATAGGCAATGAGTTCTCTTATTGAGAAAGCCTTCAGTATTGCAAACTGCAGCATCTGGAGACTAGGCACCTGTGAGGTGATGTGATTGAGGCTTTGAATGGCTTAAGCAAGCTCAATGCTGACAGGTGTCTACTTCTTGCTCAGACTATGCACATGGGCTGGGGGAATTCAAATTAAGGAGGAATGGTTTAGAACAGATGTGCAGAAGTTTGCCTTCAGCTAACAGGTGGTTGATTGTTGGAACAACCATCCATCCATCCATTGTTGTGAAAGTGAATAGTCTGAATAAATTCAAGGAAAAAATAGAAACTATTGGAAGAATGAATAGGTTAAATGGAAATTTTTTCCTTCATTTTTTGTGGCTAATACTGTATAAGCTTGATTTCTTGCATCATTTGCACCACTACTAATAATAATACTAAAAAATTCTTCATTAATCCATGCTTTATGTGCAAAAGTGGAAGAACCTTTTTTGGTTCAACCAGCAGAACATAATTTATATTACTCCCTTTCCTACTGTTGCACATGTGACTGTCCATTCCACAATATACAGAAAATGACATTATTTTGTGAAATTGCCCTGTAGACTAGTGAGTAATCTCATTACCTTAAGATCATCACAGGCATTCCAAGCAAGTTATGGTAATGCATTCAGGATCTTGGACATAGTTTCATACATTTCTTTTAGGATAACAGCACAAACAGAGGAACTGATGGGAATGCATTTACATTATGCAGTAGAACTGCTTATAAACTTAATTTTAAGACATCAATAAATATAGATCATTCTTCAGGATTGTGTTCAATGTCCAAATTGTTCAGAACACATATCTTTATAGAGACAACATTTTTCATAACAAAATATTTTGAAAATACTGACACTTTCAGTATACTGTAATTTTAATTCTAATTTTAAGTAACTTCCACTGTTGTAACCTAGAACCAAGGAGTTTTGCTTGTTCTTTAGACAAATTTACATCATGAACTAAGTAATTAACTCTTCTTGCTTAATAAGCATAGCATATTAAAATTTTCTGGTAAGTTGTCGAATCTGTTGAAGTGGACAGTCCAGCAACATCTGTAACACAAGAATCCTCACTATATCATCACTGCTTACTTTAATCCATGGTTTTGGGGATCTGCTATCAGCAGGTCTTCATTATGTGAACAGGATTTATTGCAGACGATATGCTACAATATCTGATGGTGTACTTGCTTTTTCTGGATATCCCTGATATTTCTGTCATGAAATAACGGCAAAAATTATCAATGTGGTTGTATGGTTCTCACTATGCCATAGGAACTGTAAAAGGCATATTTTTAATTTTCTGAGTTAGCCACATCCTGATTTGTGATGCAGATAATATAGCATATGTGGACTCCAAATTTTGTCCTGATCACCAATCTTGCAACCAAAATACAAAGAATATGCAAGTTTAGTAATACTGTAGATGTTCTTCCTCTGAGTTTTGTTGTGAACTGTCCACACATGCAATAGACATTGTTATGATGATTCAGAAACTTCTTGTGCTTCTGCTTAAACATTTTAATACAATGCTATTTAAAACATAGATATACAGATAAACTATATAGGTACTCACATTACAATTGTCTTTCCGTTACTGAAAGCGAGGGGTGGAAAGCAGACAATGTTGAACATGCTAACCTTCCCCAATATAATTGTCATCTCTGAACATGCGTGAACATTATTATTTGCAGGTTATACAAAAATATCAGTCTTACATCTATTTCCCTAAATTTTAGTAAGATATATGTATTATGATTAAACACAAAATCTTATATATGTTGAAATCGTGAGGTGACGTGATGTGAGCTCTTCTATGCATAAAAACTGACTGCAAACAACTGATGTAGTAATGGAAGTAAAAAATTACGTTGTCAGTGTTATTATGGAAATAAGTTTCCCTGGAGCATCATTAGGGTTATTATACGTCGCATATAAAATTTAGTATTGTGGATAACTTCAAGAATTACAAAGCTAAAGCTAATAAATGGTAAAATAAAAAACTAAGTATAACAGCAATAAATGAAATTCTATATAACAAGGTCTCTTTCTTTTGGCATTGCACTACTATTATTTTTTTTTTTTTCAGTTAGGTATTAATGGAAAGGAAAGTTCAATATTAATTCAAAACCAGCAATCATGAATTCCAAATACTTCACAAATATGACATTACTCCAGATGTTTTTATTGAAAGAATTCTTGACTTAAATGACAAATTAAAAGCAAAAATAATTAAAATGCATAGTTACATAGTTATTAAACTAAAATAATTTATTTGAAATAATTATAAACACGTACACAAACTTAAAACCAAATTTAAAAAAATAACAGCAACATAGTACCTTTTTCAATTCCATGTCAACCGGCAAACTCGCCGCCATTTTGTGCAGTATCTGAGAAAGTAGCATCTCGCCACCTATTATGAAGTTCACTCTTAGTTCGACATTATGCTGTATTTATTTATTATTACAGTATTAGTACAGTATTATTTTATCTCTTTTTTAAAAGAAAATTCAGAGAAATATAACGTCTTTGAACAGCAATCAACTGGCAAGCTATAAAATGAAAGTTTGGACATAAAGAAAAGACACACAAACTATTTTGGATAAAGTGATTCAGTTCGAAACGTTTCACTTAGGTTCAATATTTTGTGAATGTTGTTAGTTGTGAGTTTCAGATAACTCGTTCGCTACGATCCTTTTCCTTTAAATACTATACAAAGAGGCTTGCTTGGAGTTTCATATAGATGGAGAGTAATAATTACAACCGTTTTTCACCCTGTGGCCAAGTCGGTTAGTTGATGGGAATAGTTGCTGGATGAAAAACTAAACTCAGTTTCATTCACTGATACATTTCAAAACGCCATTTCCATCTCATAAGTTTGAAGAAACTGGTAGAAGATCTAAGGAAATCATCAGCATATAAAGGTAATATATGTCTTAACTTTCTGCCGAAGCAACTGTGTCTCCTTCAGTTCTCGAAAAAAGTGACACATGCTTAGTATAGGACATAAGAAAATACACTAAGTGATCACTGAATTATGACCACCTACCTAATACTTCGTAGGTCCTCCTTTTGTCCTCTGTACAGCAGCTATCTGACGTGGCATCGATTCAACGAGATGTCGGAAGCGTTCGGGAGGTATGGCCAACCAAGCTGTATGTAATGCGGTCAGCAATGCACGTATGGAGGTGATTGGTGTATCCAGACGCTTGATATGCCTTTCCATAGCATCCCACAAGTGCTCTATGGGATTGATATCGGTGGAGTTCGGAGGCCAATAGATATGCTGGAAGTCAGAACTGTGTTCCTCAAACCATTCGTGCACAACAAGTGCCCGATGGCTCGGTGCATTGTTATTTTGGAAGGCACCATCGCTATTAGGGAAAACGTGCAACACAGCGGGGTGTACACAGTCAGCAAGCAGTTGAGGATAGCGGAGACCACTGATACGCATACGTTGTTCTAGATGCACCAGGGGTTCAAGTTCCTGCCAGTGAAACATGCCTCACACCATACAACCGCCTCCACTGGCCTGCACTTTTGATACCATTCATGATGGATCAAGAGCCTCATGTTATTGAAGCCAAAACCGTACACGACCATCCACGGTGTGGAGTAAATAACGTGACTCATCCGACCAGCACACCTTCTTCCAGTCTTCTAACGTCCAACTTGCATGCTCTTTGCACCTGGCGAGTCTTTTACGCGATGAACCTTGGTTAAGAGAGGATGCTGTAGGGGTAGTCTGCTGGTATAGCCCATACGTGCGAGCGTGCTACGCATGGTCATGCCAGATATTGTTCCGGGTTGGCCCATGTTGTATTGGTAGTCAACTCTTGAGTGCTTCGCCTGTACGAGTCGTCAGACCCAGCGCTTACCTCTAACATTAACCATTCGCTGACCTTTGCAGTTTGATCATTTTGATGCCAGTCCTGGTACGCTTTAATTACGGCGGCTCTCGAACACCACACAAGTTCATCCGTTTGGGAAAGCGAGGCACCAGCTCGTCGAGCACCCACAATCTGTCCTTTATCAAAGTCCGATAAATCCTTCCTTTTACCCATCACGCTCGGAATTTTACTACCTACTGAACCACGGCCACCTCATCTATGCTACGTATGTCGACGAACTCGGCATTCTCGCGCCTCACGTGGTCAACGGGTCGCATTCTCTTTTCATAGGGGTGGTCATAATTCAGTGACCACTCAGTGTATAATGTAAATTGGCAACTATCGATATTCAGCGCATGCTACCGTTGTGACGTAATGTGTATTTTGATACGTATTCTACCCATAACGTTCTACTGCTACCGCTGCTGCAAGTTGTCTTCAATATTTCCGCTCGAAATCAAGAATGGACTGTGATGTTGTCTCCAGTGTGAAAATGGGCCTTGGCAGGAACGAAACTACTATTTTTTTTTCAGTTAGAATAAGTCAATTGAAGGTATTTTTCTCGATCGTTCCTAAACCGTAAAAAAGAAAAAAAAAAAAAAAAAAAAAAAAGCTGAACCTTAGAAAGGAAGCTTTTCTGGACACATACTCATGTAAACTTTTTAACTTGTTTTGGTATATCGAACTGTTCCTATAATTTTATCAGTATATTTTAAAACAAAACATGTATATATCAAAATAGAACTGATTTTAATTGTCTTTAGAGATATCATGGATGTTTATATTGTAATTTTAAAAGAAAAAAATATATCAATACTGAAGAGAGAGTGAGGTATTTATTAACCGTTGTCGCATGCCTGAAATCTCTTAGAACTGTTTGAGGAAGTCTGAAAATCTGTGTATACGTAAACGAATTTTAAGAACGTGAAGGTTGCTTTATGTTGCCAAAGTTCATTTAGGAACATAAACGTTGCTTTCGTTTTCAAGAAGCCATTTAAATTTTTCACTGATTCGTTTTGTCACAATGCTTGTTTACATCTGTATGATTTAAACACAAAAAAATATTTAAAGGCTGCTCATTTATATAATTCAACGCAATCCGAAATAAGATAAAATTTTTGCAAGATAGAATAAAATAGTGCATTTTAAAACCAAGTTTCAAGAATGGGCTGTGATGTTGTCTGTAGTGTAAAAATTGGGCCCTAGCCAGTAGCGAAACTATAAATTCTGCCCCTCCGCACTGAACAGCTCCCGCATGATGTTTAGCAACCTTACTAAACCAGCTGTCTGACCCCTTCCCCCTCCCCACTGGTGGCCTATCTGCTGCTTTCGAGATGTGGCACTGTCTTTCGTAGCCAGAAGTTGGCTCTGTAGCCAGAAGAATCAGCACAAAGGTTGAATACGGAAATGAGTATTTAAAACAGAAAAAAATCTATATAATTTCTAATAGTCTATAATGGTAAAATAATCTAATAATTTTTTAATAGTCTAGTAAAAATCTAATAATATGTTAATAGTCTTTAATTGAATCAGACTGCTGACTTTGTTCATTGACAAAACAGCTACGTTTCCCTATTCATATAAAAGAAATTAAGTTTTTTGTGTGTCAGGCAGTGTTTTGCCAGCTGGGAAATTTTTATTAATATTACAATTACATTTTCGATTATTTTACAGATACATGATTAAATATTTTGAAGTAACGATTTTAAAATTTACAAGCATAAGTATTAAAACATGTTGAATATAGAGTGGCGCTGTTTTTTGTGAAGACGTTCCTGAAGTTAATTTTTTAGTGCGCGTTAATTCAAGTTAATTAACTATGTCTTTTAATTGAAAGAAATCGTAACGCAGTAGAGAGCAGTAAGTTTAATTTCCATCTAACAACAAATCTTGTATTTTTATCAAGTGCTTTTCTGTATTTTTATTGAATAACTTCATTAGGCTTAGCCACTGACAGGCCGAATGATTGCATTATATTGTGGACATATTTCCGTGAATAGGTTTAGCAGGCTAGATTTACTCAACTGCTAAATTGGTAATAAATTTCAGTAACTAATAAATATATACTACTTTACAGGGCTCGGAATGGACCACAGCTCTTCAGATTCATCTCACATATCGGTAATGTTGTGTACGTGATTATTAAAAATAAGATATTTTATTAACGAGCGTTCCATTTCGCCAAATTTTCTGTTTTGATCCTTTTGTTACTATAAGCAAATAAGGGGACCGTTATTGTACATCTGAAATATTAACTATTAATGCTAAACATACAATAAATAAATTATTAAAAATATTATTAATAATAAATATACAAATTGAACTCGCCATTGTTGTCAGATTGAGCTTAAATATATAAATTATGTAGTAGTAATAGTGGCATGTGATGCAAGAAAGCAAGTGTATGTATGACCTTATGCAGCATTAGCCAAAAATAAAAAGAAGAAAAAATCACACCATTCCCTCCAAATGCCTGTCCAGTTCCTCCCTAAATTTATTTAATCTATCAACTTCCACAACGACAGATGGAAGTTTGTTCCAGCAATTAACCACCCGCTGGCTAAAGGCAAATTTCCGCACATCTATTCTACATCTGTCTTTTCTTGATTTGAATTTATGTCCCCTTAGGTTCGTAATCTGAACAAGTGGAAGGATCCCATCAGAATTCAGCGTGCTCAACCCATTCAAGGCCTTATATACCTCAATCAGATCACCGCGCAGGTGCCTAGTCTCCAGCCACTGCAATTTGCAGAACTTAAGCCTCTCTTGGTAAGAGGATCCCTTCCTTCCCCTCACCAACCTTGTTGCCCTTCTCTGTACACGCTCAGGCAAATCTACATCCTCAAATGAGGCCTCCAGACCTGTACGCAGTACTCAAGGCGTGGCCTGACCATTGCCTTATACAGAGGGACGATCACCTCCTCCCTGTTATCAAAATTCCTATATATCATTGACAAAACCCCATGACCTGCCCTAGCAGCCTGTCTGCATTGCTCAGAAAACTTCATATCTGACTGCACAATAACTCCCAGGTCTTTTTCATTTTCTACCACCTTAAGTGTAGTACCACACAGTTGGTACGTTTCTCTGTGGTTATTTCTACCCATATGCAGTACTTTGCATTTGCCAAGGTTAAACTTCAGTTGCCACTTCTTAGCCCATCTGCCCAAATTATCTAGATCCTGTTGCAGTAGCACACTGCCATTACTGTCATTAACAACCCTGCCAACCTTTGTGTCATCTGCAAACTTCGACATTAAGCCTAATATACCTTCATCAATATCATTGATAAATATGCAAAACAACAGTGGACCCAACACAGAACCCTGTGGGACTCCACTAATAACATTAGTCCACGAAGAGCAGCACCCATTGATTACCACCCTCTGTCTTCTCCCACTTAACCATCCTTTTATCCATTGTAGCAACTTACCCTTAATACCATTCTGCTCCAATTTGTACAATAGTCTTCCATGCGCAACAGTGTCAAAAGCTTTCCTGAAATCCAAATATATGATATCAAAATTATTTTTTGCATCCAGTTCCTTTGTAACCACATCATAATATCCTATCAAATTTGTCAGACAAGACTTTCCCTTAACAAACCCATGCTGTGTCTGAATTATTGCTGCAGTCTTGTCTAGATGATCCTGCAATGCATCTTTAACCAGTGACTCCATTATTTTACCCGGAACAGAAGTTAAACTAACTGGTCTGTAATTACTCGTGTCACCCTTCGATCCCCCTTTGTGAATTGGGGATACATTTGCACATCTCCAGTCCGTGGGAACCTCCCCTGAGTCCAAGGACGCTCTCATAATTATGGCTAAGGGTTCGCTTAGTTGCTTTACCGCCTCCTTTAATATAACTGGATAGATCCCATCCACCCCAGGTGCCTTTCTTATGTTTAACTTGAACAATTTCTCCTCCACTTTGCTCTCAGTTGTTCCAAAATCATTAAGTATCCTGCTACAATTTGACAACCTTCTGCCATTTTCAAACCTTAATAATTCCTCACTTGTGAATGTAGATGCAAAATACTCATTCAGTTTGTTTGCTATCTGAGCAGGATCATCAACAGTCGAATCATCGATGTCAAGTGGACCAATCAGATTCATACCCTTCCTTTTAGAGTTTATATAAGTAAAGAAATCCTTGCTGTTTTTCTTAGCATCTTTTGTCAAGGATTTCTCGTAATCTGCCTTCCCCTGCCTAACCTCCTTTGTGACCTGATTACAGGCTAGGTTATATCTGCCATAGGCGTCTGAGTCGCTTGATAATTTATATGTATCCCATGCATTTTTCTTCTCTGTCACGAGACTCATTAGTTCATTTGATAACCATTTAGGTACTACCATTTAGTAGTAAGATGATTATCCCACTCGTAAAGATGACTATCCCACTTGTAACGATGACTATCCCCATATACAGGCATGGCCGAACTGGGAGATAACCTGGGACCCGAATCAACAAAGTGAGGGGTTTACATGTAATATCAAATTTAGAGACAAATGCAGTTCCCCCAGTCTACATTATTTTCACGAAGTGCTTACGTGTCATAATTAAAATTGTGACGATTACACTATGTCACAAAAAATGTGTGTTTATTTTTAACTGTTTATGTGTATGTGTTGAATCCTAAAGTGTCATCAATTTTATCTCTAATGTCAATATTTTTCTGGTAATTGAAGGTTTTTTTAGGCTTCACTACAAGGTTCAGTACCCATGGACCTTTGCAACTATGAGTGATAGGCAGGTGTAGCTCCTTCCACTTCTTCACAGTGATTGGCTTGTTAATCACCACGATTTTAGGTTAGAGTGAATGATGGTTAACACAGGAATACAATCACGTTTGCCGTTTTAGAGGTACTAGCACCTGTACGTCTTATCCCCACAATCATTCCACGTTCGAAATCAGAAAGGGTCAGCGTTGAGATCTTTCTGATTTCGAACGTGGAATGATCGTAAGTACAATTATTCCAAGTTGACACTTAAATACTAATCGGCACGTATGCGAACTGCATTCTTATATTAGCCGTTCTTGACTTTCAGTAGTCCTTCATCAAGCTCTATAACGGCTAATATAAGACAGAACAGTCCATATCTACAAAAAGGGGTGTTGCTAATGCAAATCCAACCCAATTGTATAAAAGCCGGCAGTATTTGTATAATAGTTTTTTTGTTTTTTGTTTTTTGCTGAAACGGCTACGAAACGAAGGTGTAAGTAATCTCCAGATTCGTTCTCCTGTGGTTTTAACTATTGTGTAGGTTCGAAACAGAGGAAACTGGAAGCTCATAGGCTGTATGTGGAAAATTTCCTCATCGTCAGTAGTTAAAGCCTTTGGTAGTGAGCGGTGTAGACTGCTAACTCAGTAGCATTCAGTTGACAGTCAAATAATTGCAAGTAAATTGCTTTACTTCCAGTGGAAATTGCAAATAAAGAAGCGGTAGGCTTTTGTTTATCTCTTTATATATCAAAAAAGTTTTCCTCCTAGTGATATTTATTCGAATCAATGGAAGAAGAGGACGGGGCAATTACGTCACTACAAATGCGCAGGTAAATAATTACATTGTTGGCTTCCATTGAAAGACAACTGCCATAACGTTCACCACCTCGTGCACGTTCTTCACTGTGTAATACATGCCCACGCCGGGCATCATTTGATGTTCCATTATAATGTCAGCTGATGAAGGGACCCGATATAGTTTGTATATTTGTAAATAGTTTAAATATTTGTATAGTTTGTAAATATTTTAGTCCTGCTTTTTCAGATCAACAATATCCCCCATATGGGGGATATTGTTGCAAAAGGATTCAAAAGGATTTTTCCTAAGTGACCTATGTAAACGCATGTAAATAATTACATAGTGATGTTTATTCCACCTTGAGAATGCTGCATGGTGGGGGGATGAGGTAGCCAGTGGGAGACGCGGGTAACGCAATGCAAGTGGGCAGGCCAATTACGTCACTACCAATGCACAGGTAAATAATTACATAGGTCTTTCCTGATTAGATGTTGATCAGTGCATTTTGACAGGTGTCTTTTATTTATAAAAGATTTGATTTACTCTGTCATGCCTCAACATTTTATGTAGAAAAGCGTGCACGGGGATTGGCGAGCAAAGCCCCCTAGTTTTTTATTAAAATAAAATTGCTATGTCTAGAAAAACTACTTTGCATTTAATTCAGCAACGATCAGCATTAATTTTATTAATTCATAGTTTCCAGATTTTGGCCAATGGTTCAAGGTATCTGAAATAAATTTTTAACAGCAAACAGCTTGTGTTATAGGGTCGGCAACTACTCAGTGTATTTGTTCCTCCATTATTTTATCTACAAAGTCAATAATTAATGCGGTATTTCCATTGTATAGGGCAACCAGAGAGATCTTTTCAAGTGGAGTCAAGTCACTTTTTGGTGTAGTAATGAAATGTAGGAAATTCCTATCGGTTTTGCTCCTTTACAGTTTAAAAGCATAACACTGGGTCCACACGTAAAATGTTACGAAAACGAAAATACCCAGCCTTGACTAATTTTATGCTCTGAACACGAAAATCACAATAAAATTTGTTGATTGGCTTTAGTTTTCGAATTACAATGGGGGTTTCATATTAGCGAGTTACTCTACATTATCAGCTATGGTTCTCAGCAAAACGCATGCAACACCGCAGTTTCAGTATCACTACGCTCTTATCACGTGATCGGCAACTTTCGCCTCGCTGTGCATCACGTGAAAGTTGTTGTCGACTCAAATGCAACTGCAACTGTGTTGCAGTAATCCTCGAATATGGTTATGTATCTGGATGATTTGTTCTCTGTGTGATTCCTACTTTTTTCGCAGTGTTTGTGTCGTGTAAGATTAGTATGCCCCGTAATTGTGTGAATAGTCTGGATGACTTCTGTTATATAGCATAAATTCAAATTGAGGAAACACAGATGTAGGATAGATGTGCGGAAATTTGCCTTTAACCAGCGGGTAGTTGGTTGGCGGAACAGACTTCCATCCCTTGTTGTGGAAGTTGATAGCCTAAATAAATTTAAGGCTCAGCTGGACAGGTATTTCGAACGAATGGAGGGGTGAAGTGGAAGTTTTTTTTTTTTTTTGGCTGATGCTGCATAAGCTTGCTTTCTTGCATCATGTGCCGCTACTAATGCTAATGCTAATACTAATGTTACGTATGTGGAAAAGTCACGTTAGCTTCAAGAAAGCGTCCCTTAACTCGAGCCATAAAAAAAGCCTACTTCTTGTATTTTGAGTTTTAATTATGCGACCACAACAAGAACTTGGCTCCAAATATATACTATGATCTTAGCCAATAGGCCAAGAAGCGGTCCACACATATAGCACTACCTCTTCATCAAAACTCAACGCATGGGTGAATCGAAAGGGGCGTTTTATGCCTTTCGCAGTGCCCATAATATGGAGGGAGCCAACAAATCACCTCACAGACTGTTACTTCTGTATCTTGCCTTCTATTAGAAAAGGGATGACAATGAAGAAAGAGTGGACTTTGACGTCCCCAAATATACCATCTGGAATTAGTTCCGTGCTTCACGGTGAAGTACTACCAAATCTTGAACCACCCGACCGTTTTTCTGTACACTGAGAAGATACTGATGCACATCAACTGATATACACGAAGAAGTACAACAGCCTTCTACGTCAAGGGAGCAACTATTTTTCCCAAACCTTTATCCTTCTGAACTCCATAAGATCACCGAAAGTGCGGTTAATGACCTCAAATTTTGCCCAAACCTTTATCCTTCTGAACTCCATAAGATCACAGAAAGTGCGGTTAATGACCTCATCAGGGATCTCGAACTGCCGAAGAATACGACAGAGCTGAACTCACTGTTTGTAAGGACGTTGATGGGCAAATGGCAGCAATTAGCATGAAGCACTTTCCCGAATAATGGAGACTATTTATAGACGCTTCTAGGGTTAGCCTTAAGGCTGTGTTATAACACAATGGAAGTATTCTGACTTCAATACATCTTGCATATCCCGTCCACAAAAAAGAACCGTACGCAAACATAGAGAACATGCTCTTAGGTTTACACTATCAGAAGTATTAGTGGCAGATATGTCATGATTTAGAGGTAATCACCATTTTATTAGGACTACAAAAGGGTTGCAGGAAGTACCGTTACTTTTTCTGCGAGTGGGATAATCGTACCAAGGATATGCATTACAAGAGGAGGAGTTGGCCTTAACGAAAATCACCAACTTCTGGAATGCAGAAAGTAGTATTTGAACCTCTAGTAGATCCAAATAAAGTTTGGCTTCCACCACTCTACAACAAACTGGGGCTCACGAAAAATTTCGTGAAGGCTTTAGCATTAGTAAAGGCACATGATGCAAGAAAGCAAGCTCATATAGCATCAGTCAAAAAAAAAAAAAAAAAACCTTCTTATTTCACCCATCCACTCGCTCCAAACGCTTGTCTAGTTCTGCCTTGAATCTGTTTAAGCTATCAACTTCTACAATGACAGATGAAAGTTTGTTCCACCAATCAACCACCTGCTCGCTGAAGACAAACTTCCGCACATCTGTCCTACAACTGCTTTTCCTCAATTTGAATTTATGTCCTCTCAGGCGATTATTTTGAGCAAGAAGAATCCCATTAGCATTGAACATGCTCAAACCATTCAAGGCTATATACCTCAATCAGATCACCTTGCAGGTGTCTAGTCTCCAGACACTGTAATTTGCTAAACTTAAGCCTTTCTTCCATTCTCTAATCTTGTTGTCCTTCTCTGTACTCGTTCCAGCAGCTCTACGTCCTTCTTAAACGAGGCCTCCAGACCTATATACAGTACTCAAGACATGAGGCCTCCAGACCTATATACAGTACTCCAGACATGAGGCCTCCAGACCTATATACAGTACCTGACCATTGCCTTATACAAGGGGATAATCACCTCCTTATCCCTGCTAGAAAAATTCCTGTATATCACTGACAAGACACCATGAGCTACTCTTGCAGACCGTCTGCACTGCTCAGAAAACTTCATATCTGCCTGCACAATTACCCCCAGGCCTTTTCCATTCTCTACAACTGTCAGTGTAGTACCACACAGTTGATACGTTACTGTGGGGTTACTGCTTCCCATATGCAGTTCTTTACATTTGTCAATGTTAAACTTCAGTTGCCACATATTAACCCATCTCCTGAACTTTTCTAGTTCCTGTTGCAGCAGCGTACTGTCATTAGTGTCATATACAACCCTGCCGACCTTCGTATCGTCAGCAAACTTGGATATTAAGTCTGATTTAATATCATTAATAAATACAGAAAACAACAATAGACGCAACATTGAACCTTGGGGGATTCCACTAATAACATTAGTCCCCGAAGAGCAGTGTCCATTGATTACCACTCTCTGTCTTCTCCCACTCAACCATCTCTTTATCCATAGCAGCAATTTACCTCCAATGCCACACTGCTCCAATTTGTGCAGCAGTCTTCCATGCGCAACAGTATAAAAAGCCGTTCTAAGATCCAAATATATGATATCAAAATTATTCTTTGCATCCAGATCCTTTGTGACTACATCATAGTATACAATCAAATTGGTCAGACAAGACTTTCCCCTTAACAAACCCATGCTGTGTCCGAGCTATAACTGAAGTTTTGTCTAGATGATCCTAGAGTGCTTCTTTAACCAGTGCTTCCATTAATATCTCTGGAATAGAAGTTAAACTAACAGGTCTGTAATTACTTTTGTCACCCTTTGATCCTCCTTTGTGAATTTGGGTTACAATTGCACATCTCCAGTCCATGGGTACCTCACCTGAGTCCAAGCCAGCTCTCATAATTATGACTAAAGGTTTGCTTTCTTCCTTTGCTGCCTCCTGTAATATAACTGGATAGATCGCATCCACCCTAGGTGCCTTGTTTATCTTCAACAATTTCTCATCCACTCTCCTCTCAGTTATTACCAAATCATCTAGCTCACTGCCAGAGTTTAATTCACCTCTGGCATTTCCCTCCTTGAATAACTCCTCATGTGTGAATATACACTGTGTTGCCACTTTATTAGGTACACCTACCTAACAACGCTACTATGTAAGTGTACCTACCTAGTGGTGTGTTGAGCCTCCTTTAGCCTTCAAAACAGCCTGAACTCGTCTAGGCATGGATTGAACAAGATGCTGAAAACGTTGTGCAGGAATGTAGTATCATGCAGACATGAGTGTGTCAAGCAGTTCGTTGAGATTCGACGGAGGTGTAGGCCTGCAGCAAACAGCCCTTTCCAGCTCGTCCCAAAGATGTTGAATAAGATTGAGATCTGCGGACTGAACGGGCCACTGCAGGAAAGAAAAGTCATTGTCATGTTCCTGGAACCATTCCATAGTGATTCGGGCTTTGTGCACCGGCGCATTATCGTGCTGGAAGTAACAATCTGACTGAGGATAAGCTCAACATGAACGGATGTACTTGGTCAGCAACGATGTTTAGGTATGATATGGCATTCAGACGTGAATCTATGGGTATCAATGGACCCAGCTTGTGGCAAGAAAACATTCCCCACACCATAACACTTCCCCCACCACCTTGCACAGTAGTCGTCAGACATGACGGGTCCATGGATTCACGTTGTTTTCGTCTTCCATCAACATGATGCACCAGGAACTTCGACTCATCAGACCAAGCAACTGTTTTCCAATCCTCGATAGTCCAGTGCTGGTGTTACTGTGCCCACAGGAGGCGTGCTATCTTGTTCTTCATTGATAACAAAGGTACGCGATGTGGCCGTCGGCTGTTGTAGCCCATTCGCGACAAAGTGCGGCTAGTGGTTTGTTGCGATATTTTGTTCTGCGCACCAAAGTTGTATTCTGATGTGATGTGCGACATTGTGGCCTGTCCGTTTGCTTGCACAATTCTAGCCATCCTCCTCTGACGAGGAATCCTAATCACCCGACTAACTTACTTACTTCAGGACCGGGAACACCATCTCCTGGACAGCTTCGATGAATATAGTGCGCTCGCCAAATTTTCACAAGACTTATTTGCAAGAAGGAGAACACAAATTGCAATCAATAATGCACGCCGTTAGCCCAGGGCTCCCTGCAAATGAGCATCTAAACTGAACCAGACTATGGTCGTTATGGTGGGACCTCACTCTCTCTCCTAGGATTGAACATCCATCGCAAATGATAGACGATCCGACACCATATATGCGGACTCCTACTAGACAATGATCTCTCTCTGGACGGGACTCTTTCTCCCATGTGCGACGCAATGACTGGACCACATGACCACAGCAACTCTGCTGCAGCACGTCGCCTGGCGTTCTGAACTGGGTACCTTTTCTCAGTTCACTTTTAAAACCCCATCCGTAGGCAGGGAAGGGGATGAGATGGGCCTCTGTCTCATCCCCTCCCCTGCCCCCCTTTTCTCCCTGGTGGGGCTTGCTCCACTGACAATCCTGGGATCGCTTTCTCTTTCGTTCCCATACTTCTACCTGTTCCCCCCAATCTTCAGTCTTCCCCCACTCTACCTTTACCGACTGTGAATGTCCCACTGCAAACTGCTAAACTTCAATGCGAAAAACTAACCTAACCTTCATTTAAAACCTATCTCGGCTTTACCTAAACCTCTAGTGTCTACCCCATTTTTTTTTTTTTTTTTTTTTACATAGCCACTGAAATCTCAGGAAATTAGGTAGCAGGGCCTGCCAGAGTAAATAATTGTAATACTGGTGTACCTGGTGTGCCTCCACGGGGCCAAGTGTGGGCAACGTTGGGCCTCAGTAGGGGTCCAGCGGCTAAATGACCAGATGAACAACGGTACACGACAGTACACAAGTACAATATCCATACACTTTTAAATCTCTGGCCTCAACAGTGTTCTGTTTCACACGACAATGTATACAACGCGGAGATGGGGGAAAACCCCTGGTGCCGTTTGACACGAATACACTTTACACTTTACTTTCTCGTCAACAAGCGATTTTCTTCGACAGAAGTGCCATTGAGTGGATGTTTTCTGTTCATTGCACATTTCTCGATACACCCTTGAAACTGTGAAACGTTCAGGAGTACTGCCGTTTCAGAGATACTTTGTCCAGCACGTCTTGCACCTACTACCATGGCACGTTCGAAGTCAGTTAGATCACTTCTTTTCCCCATTCTTGCTGCAGTTTTTGTACGCTTAACTGATACTAGAAAGGTTGTTCTGCTGAATTTATATCCACAAATGTGGTCATGTGACTTGCAACGTTGTAGGACAAACCATTTGTGACATGATGCATGACAACGATTTGTGTGCACAGCAGGGGGTGTACCTAATAAAGTGAAAGCACAGTGTAGATGCAGAATACTCATTTAGTTTATTAGATACATGAGCAAGATCATCAACAGTTGAACCATCGACATCAAGTGGACCAATCTGATTCATTCCCTTCTTCCTAGAGTTAACATAGGTAAAGAACTCTTTGCTGTTTTTCTTCGCATACTTTGCCAAAGAGTTCTCATAATCTGCCATTGCTTGCTTAAACGCCTTTGTGACTTGGTTACAGACCAGCTTATATCTATCATAGGCTTCTGTGTCACCTGTTAATTTATATGTATCCCATGCATTTTTCTTCTCTGTCACATTTGTAATTAGTTCATCTGACATCCATTTAGGCCTAAACCTTGAACAATATTTCTTAGTTGGTATGAAAAGGCTAGTAGCTTCCAAGATTAATTCTTTGAATACTTCCCATTTTGAATTTTCTGTTGGTAACATCATCAGTTGGTCCCACCGTATAGAATTTAAATACTGTCTCAGATCACCGTAGTCACCTTTATGAAAGCAAAAACCCTTCCCTTTACCCCTGATCGTAGTTACCTCTTTGAGTAAATCCCACTTCAGCACACTGTGATCACTGCCGCCTAGTGGTTCCCTTATCTGCAGATTCTTAATGCATGAAGAATCACTACTGATAATCAGATCAAGAGTATTACTCCCTCTAGTTGCCTCCCGAACATGCTGCTGTAGAAAACAATCATCCAATAAATCCACAAAAGCCTTGTAGTGTGTGAGTGACCAATCCACAAATTCCAGTCAATATCTGGAAATTAAAATCCCCCATTATAAGACAGTCTGATTTACTGGCCCACTCTATATCTCTGTACAGTTGTTTATTATACTCATCAGAGTCATTAGGCCTATAACACACTCCTGCTCTCAATTTTGCTTTCCCAGTGCCTATGTCACACCAAACTGACTCGTCACTGTACTGTCCTGCCATGTCGACTGGCTTCACTTCCTTGCATTTTATGTGTTTCTTAACTAATAGTATAAGCCCTCCTACCTTCCTGTTCTGTCTATCCTCTCTGTACACCCGTTGTACTCTCCAAATTCCATTTCTGCATTCCTTATATCTGTGTGACACCAGGTCTCTGATATCCCAACAATATCTGCCTTTGATGTTTTGAGCAATACCTCAAATCCATCAAATTTATTTTCCAAACTCCTAGCATTGGTGTACACGCAAGTACACATGCACCTATTCCTATTCTTAGTTACCCTAACATAACCCATTTACTTGTTCTGCAATAAGTCCCAGCAGTCTCTGAAACTCCCTGCACCTTGTGTTTGCAGGCTGCTGCTCATTCCAGTAGAATCACTTTCACCTCTGCCAGCGGCTACTGTTAATCTATTAGTCCGTGTGTCCCCCCAAACTAGCAGTTTTCCGACCCACCTAACACTGTCTCGATAGCGTCAGCAAATATTCCTTCACCCTTTCTATTTAAGTGTACCCCGTCCCTGTAAAAGCAGTCTCTCCTGTTAACAAGCACAGACCAGGCTGAGAAAAATTCTACCCCTTGAGCCTTGCACAATCTCTCCATGGCTGAATTTATCGACAACTTTGGAAGTGAACGATCTTGCATTCATATACTTGCAAGAGAAATTCCCAAGACAGTACAGATAAGATTAAGGCAGGCATTTTCATTGGTCCACAAATAAGGACCAGTGAAAACCCCCGAACCGCAACAGTTCGATGTGCCCTTAGTGATAGCAAGAAATCAGCGTGGAAAGCCTAATGAAATGTTTTGACTTATTTTATAGGAAATGTTAAAGCCGCCAAACGCATGCAACTTTAAGGAAGATCTCATTAGTTTTTACGAAAAGCTGGGGTGCAACATGTCATTGAAGATGCATTTCTTGCACTCACACCTGGATTTCTTCCCGCGAAACTGTGGTGCCGTCAGCGACGAACATGATGAGCGCTTCCATCAAGACATCGCAGAGGTGGAACAAAGATACAAATGCAAATTGAGTGCTGCCATGTTAGCCGATTATTATTGGATGGTGAAAAGGGATACTCCCGGAAGCTGAATACAAGGGAAAGGCGTAAAGGTCCCATGTTTGATCGAGGTATGTTCGTAGTTACATCTTAGTGCCGTATAAATAAAGGAATACAGTACTTTGTATAAATACAGGGTCATCGAAAAAGCAATCCGTGATTTCTCTTTCAATTATCTTCGGAAATATTTGATTCGATTGCTGTGATTGTAGCTGCAAACAGTGTGGTAACTCACTAAGTTTTACCGGCGTCGGTATTGACGTTTCACTGTTATGGCAGATTTAAATTCAGCGTACTATAACACACACACACACACACACACACACACTGCGCTTTCTGTTGCACGGTGGCCATCTTACTGACACTGACTGAGGTGGTGCGCGTAGGAGTCATTCTGCGCACACTTATGGCGCAGCCGAGGTCATTGTTGAGGTGTCAAATAAAATTGAGTGAGTTACCACACTGTTTGCTGCTACGATCACAACAATCGATCAAATATTTCCGAAGATAATTTAAAGGGAAATCACGGACTACTTTTTTCGAAAACAAGAGCCAATCTGCCATTTTAAGCACTATTTCCGTGTTTAGCACCTCAAAATCTATAAAGTAAACTTTCATGCCCATAACAAGATTTCACCCAAAATTTGTTGTTCAGTGTTCTACCAACTGTGCTACCCACCACGAGAGCGCGTTCAGATGTGCTCATTGGATCTCAGTTGGAACATTATCATATCATTATTAGGCAAATGCAGATTGTGATTGTGCAGATTGATAGCGTGTTCAGATGTGCCTATTGGACTTCAGTTGAAAAATTACCGTATCATTATTAGAGTAGGTGCAGATTGTGATTATGAATCCAATTGCGAAGTTAAGAGGGCATTGATTTCAAGATTAAAGACAGGGGTCTTAAAGTGAGATCGGTTCAAAAAAAATCAAGAACTGACAAATTCTTGTTCAAGGTAATAGTGTCTAAGATGTCGAACCGTTGGAAGCTAGCGACATTTAAGTACTGGATTGGTTGTGGAGAGACTTGTAGGTCTGCGGCCAAAACTTATTATTTGTAATGTTGATGTGGATGTTGAAAAAGAGGAGCTGATGAATGGTCTCTGTAGCCTAAACTTGGCGGAGACAGGGATATCAAAAACTATATGAAAAAATGAATTTTATAATAATTCTTATATCCGATTTTCAAGAGAAAACTGATGGGAAATGGGTAGGAACTGGATCATACAGTTGTTTGTGCGATAGCAGTGTCTTCCCCTCTGTGGGAAAGGTTTGTTTGTTTGTTATTTGGTTTTTAGGAGCATTAGCAACTAAGGCCATATTGCTCCGGAATATGTGGTGGTCATTCCCTGACCTTTCCGTATCCTCCGTATTTGGTGATGACGGGCTCGAACCCCGGTCTAATCAAGAAGCGTGTGCTACGCACTGCTGCTCCTTCCCACCTGGCTACGGAGGCGCCTGTGTGGGAAAGGACCTCGTTCGAAACCCGTCAGTCATGTAAGGAACTTTTATTGGCTTTGGCTTTTGTCATTCCGTAGCTGAATTAGTCGGTCTCAGATGTGGAGAGCAATGTCTCCCCCCCACCCCCCCGAAACCCGAGTTTTTCGTCCAACAAAACAGTCAAATCGACCAGAGAACTCATGCAATTTATGGACATATTACACATGGCCAGATAAAGCTCTTTCTTTAATATGACAGTTTTTGGATCATAGAGGTTTCATTTAAAATTTGTTCATACCTTGAAAAAGGTGGACTGGGTTTTTATTGGCTGGTGGAGTTATCGATTTAGGCGATATTACCTAGTCACTAGATATTATTTGTGTCTAAAATTCGGTCATACTACGGAGCATTTTTCCAAAAACAGTTTACTTATATGTACATGTGGTCATTTGTATTTGCCGAGCGAAGCCAAAAATGATAAGCTTGATGTGGTAATTGCTTGAGGAATAACTGTCTCAATTTGAAATATCTTCAGCCGCATCACACCGCAGACTAAAAATCAGTCTAATATGAACTGGGTGTTATATCAGATTTCAGTTTGATGGATCAATCCTAAGTATAAAATAGACAGCTACTTATGTGTGTCGTTTATTTTATGAAAGACCATTTTGAACCTTGCAGTGTATAACTAATGGATTATTTTTCTCTTCATTTTTGGAGTGGAGAAGGCTGTTGTTCAGTACCCAGCTATCCTACTTCTGTGTTTTTACCTGCTTTTTCTTATTTTTGATAACCTACCTTAGGACTGGAGAGTCCTATGGTAGAGTCCTGTTTTTGGCACGAACTGTTCGATTGTTGATGGTATGACATTGCTTTGCTAGGACCGTAACCGGTGGTCGACAGTTCTGTGTGGACCTATGGGCTATACAGTAAATCACACAATACGAACAGCACAATAAAACACAACGTTACGATACCAACTCTACTCCACACTGATTGGCTTTACCACGTACGGTTCCTTATATCTACACGAAAGAGTTGTCTGATTGGTTGGAACCATATAAATTTTAAAACAAGTTAGCTAATGTACGCAGTGCGTCAGTAGTGTCCTTAAAAAGGATTAAAGTTCCTGTGAAGTTTCACCTTTGTAGGGCTATTATTTCTAGGTAAGGGTACGAACTTTTGATACCCGCTCGTATTTATCTATATGCGAACGCTCCTAACAATGTATATATATCCATCATTACGAATAATGCGGGTCTGTTATAATAAGAAACTTTATATTGATATGACCGTAGCCCGATGATTAGCATGCAAGTACAAGGTAGACACGCTGCTTGTTTGAATCACGTGATACCAAAAAAGTACAGTAATATTATGTTTTCTGTCTTTTATGCTCCTCTCACCCAGTGTGACCCTCCTAGACTAGAAATAAAATTTATTTTAACGCCTGCCGCTGTTTGCCATGCTTGTGCTCACAGAATATTCAGTGTCCAACCAATAAATTTCGTAGCATATGTTACCTTTATAAAGATAAACGATTTCAAATAAATATTTATATGAATCTCTGAGCAGCATATGGGATATATTTTTTTTGGGTGATAGTCGAAAATTCCTCCCGTTCAAAAGAACTCAAATAAATTTTAATTTATAGTTTCTTGTTTTACGGGTGTACAGAGCCAGTCGTAGAATTTCAGGTCGCCCGAGTGCGAATATTAATGTTGGTGTGGAGGGGGAGGGAATAGGACAAAAAAAAAAAAAAAACAACAAAAAACTGTCATATTAAGGCCACCCGAGGTTTACTTCATCTATCCGTATGTATTATTACTTATGTTCTTTGGTTGGTTTTGGGGGATGGGGGATTTAACAGCGAGATCTCTTTGCCTGGATTGAGCGGCGTCCTTTGTTGGGATTTGAGATTCTTTCAGTGCTTAACCCCTAGTATAATTCACACGCTACACTCCTTCGCCTATTAAGGACCGGCTCCGAGTGCAATAATTCAAGGTTTATTTTAAGTACAAAAAAAAAAAAAAAAAAAACCGATTTTTAATGATTGTGTGAATCTAAGTTATACTTGTAAAAAGGTCGTGCTGACTTATGCTATTCTAACGAAAGAAATAACTTTAAAAAAGAAGCTAATTTTATTATTTTATTAAAAATGTTATACGTTAGATAATCAGTTGCTTTGTATTTCCCTTTCGGTTTTTTTTTTTTTTTTTTTTTGTTCGAAATAATGCGATTTTTCTGAAGAAGTCATTAGATTTCATCCTCATGTTTTTTTTTTTTTTTTTACTATGTATACATGGTTCAGTCCGGTGTCCTTAAAAAAAAGGAACAATCATTGCTCTGGTCTCCTTAGATAATTTTCTTGCAGAGAGAGAGAGAGAGAGAGAGAGAGAGATCAAATGTGTTTGGTCTCCAATCTCTCAGTGAGTCACTCACAATTTTAAGTATAGACATGTAGCTACATATCCGTATATTTTGTGTTTTTGAATAATATTTATTTTTTCTGGATGTATTTTCGCTTTGTTTCGTAAAGATTTCTGTTTTTGTTTTAAATAAATATTTATTTTACCCCTTATCTTGCCTGTAAACATTCAGCAAGTGCTGAAAGTGTTTGACGTGTGAAAAAACAAAAACAAAAAAAGATAAAAGTACTTGATAGACTTCATCGTTTTTATGTAGTAGTAATGGCAAATGATGTAAGAAAGCATCAGCCAGGAAAAAAAAAAAAAAAAACAGAACCACGCAGTTCACCCATCTGTACCTTCCAAGAATTTGTCTAGTTCTCCCTTGAATTTATTTAACCCATCCACTTCCACAACAACAGATGGCAGCCTGTTCCAAAAATTAACCACCCACTGGCTGAAGGTAAACTTCCTCACATCTATTCTGCAACCATTTTTCTTTAACTTGAATTTATGTTTGTTTGTTGTTTATTTGGTTTTTAGGAGCATTAGCAACTAAGGCCATATTGCTCTGGGATATGCGGTGGTCATTCACTGACCTTTCCGCATCCTCCGTATTTGGTGGTGACGGGCTCGAACCCCGGTCTAATCAAGAAGCGTGTGCTACGCACTGCTGCTCCTTCCCACCTGGCTACGGAGGCGCCTTGAATTTATGCCTCCTCATGTGTCTACACACATGAGGAGGCATAAATTCAAGGAAAGAATACCATTAACATTCAGCTTCAAAATCCATTCAACACTTTAAACACTACAATCAGATCTCCCTGTAGGTGCTTGGTCTCAAGAAGTTGCAGTGTGCACAACTGAAGCCTTTCTAGGTAAGAGCACCCTTTTGTTCCTTCACCAATTCGGTTGCCCTTCTCTGCACTTGTTCCAACAGATCTACATCCTTCCTAAAGTGAGTCCTCCAGACCTCTTATACAGTACTTTTTTTTTTTTTTGTAGTTGTTGGCGCATCGGCTTCTGTGGCCATAATGCACCTCCCAAGGTTTTGCAGTACTTTGATCCAAGCCCGAGGCGGGATTCGAACCCGCGACCTTTGGGTTGCCAGGCAGGCAGTTTACTCACCTGGCTAGCCCGGTCGGCCTATACAGTACTGAAGATGCAGCCTAACCATGGCCGTATACAAAGACATAATCATTTCCTTATCCCTGCTAACCCATTGGTAACTACTCTCTGTCTTCTACCGCTTAACTATCCTTTTATCCATGGCAGTAACTTGCCCTTATACGAAATCGAAATTGAAGTTCACTTTCCTTTTTCATATTTTATTGGCATATTTATTGATTTTTCTCCTAACTCCTTATTTTTTGTGGGACCTCATATTTGCCAAATCCAGTACTTTTCAGGAACCTGCCCTCCACGGTTGGCAAGAGATTCTTATATTTATTACATGATTTGAAATATTTTACAGAAAAGCAAGTCAATGAACGGATACTTTAACTTGTTGATAGTAGCGCCATCTACCAGTATTTTTTTAACCACTTCGAGATTATGAAATCGCTAAAAACAGTGAAAAACATTAGTAAAAGAAAAATACTCTGAAGAGTCGAGGTTTTCTGAATAAATAAAACAATTCAGCTATGTGTTTACGGTACAAATAAAATACAGAACGATTAATTTTCTATTAGCATATCTCATTATTTTGGATTCAAAACAAAAAAATTTATGAAACTTGCTTTTAATTAATTCTGCACGTTTATAGCAAATTCTATAATTTTGTTAATGCGTTAGCGAGAGGAGAAGACGTGCGCATATGGAAAATAATTAACAGCTATAAAAAATTTTACTCTGCGCCATTAAAACGCTAAGAATGTTTTAGCAAAGAAATATTTCAGAACTCTCCCGTCATCATCTAAATTACACTTTAATGACTCTGGGCTTGTGATTACTCGCTGCAACGCACATTACAACATTATTATAACCGTCTCATCAAAACAACTAGCGTGTACAGGAGTCGTATTTCTCTCTGTAAATAGCATTTCTAAAATTAAACGTCCAAACTGTTTAATAACCGGGGCCGAGCTCAAGATAAACTAGGAGACGGTGTATATCACGAAAAGGTCTTTGGGACATAATTTCAGAGAGAGAAAATTACAATCTTTAGCGGTTTCTTCTTCTTCTTCATCCGTTTTAAGTGTAAAATAAATAAATAGGAGATGAAGAGGGGTGCTAACGAGTGAGAGAAGCACAACACTAAATTTCCCATTTTGTGCCAGGCTCTCCTTCTCATGCTATTAGCCAGCGCACATACAGATTATCCGATTTAAATTATGTCAAGCAATTTAGAAAGCAATGGCTAAAATAATGCATGAGTAATATAGAAATAGGCATATGCATAGTCTTAATGTTGAAGTATTCACTTTGAATTATTTCTTCATAATGTTATCTTAATTATTGCTACAACACTAGGCGTTATATTGCCATTGGAATATGTAATTTCATAAATTGTGAATTATTTTGCATTTTTATAGTAAATTAATGATAACTTCGAAATTTTATAGATGTTATAGTTCGTGATTAAAATTATAATCACATCTACAGGTCTCATTTTCTGAAGTGAGAAAATAGCAAATGCACTATGCTATTTTGAACTGTGTGGTTTGTTGCTATGGTTACGCAGTAGTAACTTGGCGTATTTCACAAATAAAAACCTGGTGATCTAAAATCAAAACGGAAATTTGATTCGTTTTTGATTTTGGATTACCAGGAACTGAAAACTGAAATTTAGTGAATATACTCGTACTTCACTAAATTTCAAAACTATTTTGTTAGTTAAGATACTTGAAAAGATTGGTTATGCCAGCCTTGTAACTACCAAAAACAATTACTGTACTAATAGTAAATTATGTAGATATTTCGATCTGGTTACATTAATATCTTTAACCCTTTTCAGTGCTGTGTTTTTTTCTGGAAGAGAAAAAAAAAAAGTGAAAATGGGGAAGTTTTAAATCGATATTATGCAGTACAATGGGACAGAAATATACAATAAATAATTCCTTGGTTGCACGGAAGGGTTAATGAGGTAATCTGTAACCCCTTAACTGGTCCTGATGTTTGCAGTGTGGTTTTCAATCTGGTTTGTAAGTATTGCTTATAGTATTTATATTTTAGTGCAAAAAGTTAATTAATTATTAAAATTAATAAAATAAATACACTTCAAATAGGCTGATAGTTTTGTTTTAAAACGCTCCCTCCCTTACCGCTATTTCATTTAAAATATTTATACAGTAATTGCAAATTATTATTTAAAATAATAAAACACTACTTAGTGGTGTTTTATTATTTTAACTAAAAAATAAAACACTTGCAGTTTTATTTACTTGCAGGTATTTTATTCATTTGAGTTTTATTTACCTGCGTGTGTTTTAAGTTGTGGACAGTTCGTTTAATTGCCACATCAGAGTAAACCTGATAAGTTAATCTCTAACTAAAATTGAGTTTCTGTGGTTGTCTTCAGCGGCAAGTATTGGGCTGAAAATTCGGTTTTGCAAAGATATGACAGATATGATGTTCTGGATGTATATCAAAATTTTCAAGCTCTTTCTGAAATACTCTGTAGTATTTGTATAGTGACCACTCTATTTGGTCTTTATATATGACCTTTATCATTAGGTCATATATATGACAATATATAATATAGTGAACGTAAGCTGGAATTCATTACGTCTTTTTACGTAAATTTTCTTTCTTGAACTCAATCTGAGTTTCTCATAAGTTCTGTTAAGTGATCCCTTTCATTTTGATATATACACATAACATTTTTCACCAGACTGCCTACCACAGGAGCCTTCGTGGGTAGCAGAGTGCATATAAGCACTTTCCTCTCCACACCGAGTAGACAAAAGCTCGGATTTGAATTCCGTCAATGACGCGAGGAATTTTTATGGTCTTTTTCTCACGAAGTCTTTTTTTTCTCAGGCTTTTTTCTCCCAGAAACTCAGGATTTTCGTCCAGCAAACAGGTATATCGACGACAGAACATCAGCAATTAACAGACATAATGTATATGGCACAATATGGTGTAAGTTGCTGACGCGCCTAAAACCCAACAACAGTTTACTACACTTTGAGAACCACTGATCTTCAAAATGGCCCTCGCCAGTAGCATAGCGGTTATAATCACTGCCATCCTCCGCGTCGGGTAGATAAAAGTCTAGGTTCGAATCCCATCAATCACGCGAGGAGGTTTTACGGGCTTTTTTCACAACGTGGCTAAGCCATTCAGTTTCAGGCTATGGTTGCATGGTGTTTTCTTTTGGAAGCACTGGTTTTTCGTCCAGGAAACAGACAAATCGACCATAGAATACATGCAATACGCAGACACAATATACTAAAGCCTTACAGTTTTACAGCCTTAGTTGCTCTTGTAATTAACAAAACATACAAAGTTCAAAATTACGAAGGATACTGCGTGTAATAGATTTTTTTAAAGTGTAAGTGGCAATTTTTAGTAGAATCATAATAAGTGACTGAAATTGTTCTCTACTTTTTATAAGTTACTGCCCTTCCTATGATGATGATGAACAAAATTTCACTTAAATTAAACTTATTTCTGATAAATCTTGTTGATAATATTTTTTACATATACATATATCTTACACACACACACACACACGCACACACACTATTAATGTATTTATACCTATTATGTGTGTAAAATTATTGAAAACTGTGTTCTCCCACTTTATAAGAGAAAGATGTTTTTTTATCTGCACCGCTGTCCATTTACTTTTCTCAATGCTTCAAAATTTATCATTAGTTATAACAGCCTGATAAGGTCTATAGTGTGGTTTCACAGAATGTTATTTTTAAATTTTGTCAGGATCTTGAGGGTCTACAGAGGTTTATCTGTTAGAAATTACCAGGGAACTCAGAACCGTTTTCACCACGGCGCTGCAAGTTTTAGCAAGCCTTAGAAATTGTACGTCGAGACTTATGGCGTAATATCAAGAAAAGTGTTCAGATTGAAATTATAGGCATCTCTCTGCCCTTGAATAATTATGTTCATCGGGAGAACTCCGTGGTCTTAGAGGAATTAGTTCTATATGATAAACTCATTGGAATTAAACTACTAAGGATACTGTTACCTGGTATTTCATACATGATGTTAAATTTGTAGACTGTAAGCAAAAACTTACTTCTAGAGTTGTACGAGTACACGTTGTATTCAACGAAGTAATGCTCTAATTGGATTACATTTGATCACAGATGGCAGTTGGTGAAATAATGTTTTGAAAGTAATGAAATAATTGGTGAAATATTATTTAAGAATGTAAAGGCAGATTACACTCCACGTAGGTTTAAGTGCTCATTATTTCACCAGTCTCCAGCCTAGTAGCTTCTACGATTACTTCCCTGAATACTTCCCATTTAGAATTTGCTGTTCGTGACATCATCAGTTTGTCCCGCTGTATAGAACTTAAAAATTGTCTTGCTACTGTAGTCACCCTTCCGAAAGCAAAAACCTGACAGTGGTTGTATGTCTTTACGTAAGGCCCACATCAGTACATTTTGATCACTGCCACCCAGTGGGTCTTTTACCAGATTCTTAATGCATGAGGAACCGCTGCTGATAATCAGATAAAGAATACTGTTTCCTATTGTCTTTCTATTATATGCTTTTGAAGTAGTCCAGTAAATCCACGAATTCTCGCTAGTGTGTGAGTGACCAATCCTTCCAGTCAATCTCTGGAAAGTTAAAATCCTCCATTATAAGACATTCCGATTTACTGGCCCACTGTTTTTTTTTTTTTGTATAGCTGTTAATTATACTCATCACAGTCATTAGGCCTATAACACCCTCCTACTCTCATTTTTGTTTTCCCAATGCTTGCGTTACGAGTTGTATCATCTCGTTTACTAATTCAGCATTGCACCGGCCACCCATGTCAACTGGGTGCACTTCCTTAGATTTTATGTGCTTCTTAACTAAGAGCATGCTCCCCTCCTGTCCTAGCCTGTCTGTCCATCCTGTACACATTGTACTCCCCATATTCAAAATCTGCACCCCTTATGTCTGAGTGACATCATGTCTCCAATATCTCTACTATGTCTGCATTTGATAACTTAATCAGTACTTCAAATTCATCAAATTTATTTTCAATGTTCCTAGCATTAGCGTAAAAAAAAAAAAAAAAAAAAAAAAAAAAAAAAAAAGGTAAAGTGCAGCCATTATCAACCCACTGCAGGATGGAAGCCTCCTCAACAATTCATGCTGAGGAAAATGGACCATAATCTGCCACGCTAGTCCAGTGCAGGTTGGCAGATCGACCGTATTTAGCAGTGAGGGGCTTGAACCCCGGTCTACTCAAAGAGCGTGTGCTACTGCACTCCCGCTCCTGACCACTCGGTTACGGAGGCCAGTATACATGCACCTGTTCTTACTCTTAGTTACCCTATCACAGCCCATGTACTGTATTTATTTGTTCCATGATGACCCACTTCAGCGTTTGAAATTCCCTTGCTCTCCAGGCTGCTGCATGTTCCAATAGAAACAGTGCAAGAAGTGATCTTGCATTATTTATATTGGAATGCTTTCACTTTTACCTGCGGCTCTGGTTAATCTATTGGCCTGTGTATTAACTATATAATATAAGTGTAGATACACTATGGTTTACCCATAAATTTATGGGTAAACTATGTATGGGTTACACTACGTATGTAGTGTAAAGGCATCGTTCTCATATTGTGGCTGCTTTCACAACGAGATAGCTCGTATTGCACTACTTCAAATAAATGACGCTTCTCTACTAGAGAAGACTACTGTTATTTATTTTCAGTGTATACCACCACCCAGACGATCGTTTCGAAGCTAGCTGGCTTCATCATCGGTGGGTGGGTAGATACCCTGGTAATGCAACATGCTATCACACAGTTGCGAAGTTATTTCCACAATATGAGACATCTCTCATATTGTGGAAATAACTTCGCAACTAGCTTCGAAATGATCGTTTGGGTGGTGGTATCCACCGAAAATAAATAATAGTCTTCTCTACTAGAGAAGCGTTATTTACTAGTGCAATACTAGCTATCTCGTTGTAAAGGCAGCCACAATATGAGATACAATTAAAACGATGCCTTTAAACTACATACGTAGTTAAAATTTATGGGTAAACTATGGTGTATCAACACCTATTTTATATAGTTAATTACCTAAACCCATATGAAATTATGCCTTGTTCATTTCATTTTATAATTGGTCTGTGTATGTATATTCCCAACCTAGCAGTTATCCTGCCCACCTAACACTACCGAAATAGCATCCCTTCTATTTAAGTGTATCCCGTCCCTGTAAAAACAGTCCCTCCTGTTAACGAGACCAGACCATGCTGTCAAAAATTTTACTCCAAGAGCCTTGCACAGTCTCTCCAGAGGAGAATTGATTGACAAGGTTCTCAATATGTACTCCCTCCTATCGTGTCTGGGTAGAATTGCGCACATTTTCAAATTTAATTCTAACTCCCGACTTTTTCCCAACGTTACCCTATATTTTTTAAGTTAGTCCTCAGATTTTTTACTCTTAATATCATTAGTGTGAATGTGTAGGGCAGTATCACCTTTTGTGCCCTTAAACAATGATATGTGCTCTACAACGTCATGTACTTTTGACGTTTGCCTCTGACAGACATACCCCGATCCTATTCCGCCTATCCTTTTTGCACAATATATTTTCCGTTTCAGTGACAAAATAATCGCCGACGTGGTGGAAAATACCCGAGTTCGAACCATTGATGACATGAGGAACTTTTATGAGCCTTTTTAAAGACGTGGCTGGGCTGGTTGGTCTCAGGCGAGAGTAGGGTGGTTTTCTCTCCAAGAAACCGGAGTTTTTCGTCCAGGAAACAGGCGTGATTGGTTGATGTAGGTTTTTATGAGCTTCAGCAACTTACACCATATTGCGCCTTGTATAACACAAGTAAATTGCATTTGTTCTATGGTTGATTTGCTATTTGCTGGACGAAGCCGTAGTCGATTGACCAGGCGCAACGGTTCATTAGTATACGTGCTTTGAGTGACCGGATTTCAAGTCCGTGACTGCTAAATACTACCGTTTCTTGTATTCTCTCTATCTTGTGAACTCCTCTGACCGTGTAGTCGTTCCGGAGTATATATAAAAAAAATTATTTATTTGAAATCCCAGTTTTCTGGGAGAAAAACCATAGTACCATGCCTGCGACTGATTAATGCAGCCAAGTTGTGAAGAAGGCCCATAAAAATTACTTGTGTCATTGACGGCATTCGAACTCGAGTATTTTTCACCTGGTATGAGGTGGATTATTATATCAACTGTGCTACTCACGGAGCCCTTGCAAACAAACAGGTAAATCGACTACAGAAGAAATTTAGCATACCACAGAACACAGTGCTTTTTGTTGAACTGTCGCCATTCTGATAGTGACTGCGCACATCTCATGGATGTGCTGAATGGGAAGTAGCAGTTTTTGTCTAGGTAACTGTGTGTCATGGGGATCAGCATTTAAATTTCAAAAGGCGTTGGCCTTTTACAGCATTCTTTTATGGAACTTTATAATAAATGCAATATAATAGCATATTATTAATTGTTTGGCTAAAATCCTTTTCTCTATTTTTAACTTTTAATGCTTTCATAGGCTTTTAAGTATTAGCACTTCTCTGAACTCTTTAGAAGTAAAGTAAAGTAAAGCAGGAGCGAAGCTAAAAACAGAACAAAGAGTTAGACGAACACAAACCAAAACATTGCCTTCCCATTGTCAATGTTTTGATTTGTGTTTATTTTTTTCGACAGATATCTCCAACGCCCGCAGTTAAATAAGGCTTCAAGTGCCTGGAATCTCTTGAATATGCAAATCTGTAGGTTCGAGTAACAAATGGAGTACCACGATATAACTGAGCAGAGGTGGGGGGGGGGATCTTAGAAGCGACTTTTCTGATTAAATTACTCTAATTCTGTAGCACCCAAAGAGGGCCGAGACCTTAAATTAATTTAAATTATGCAGTCTAAAGTTAAGATTCTGTAACACACCACCTGAGGGAATGTAAATAAAGCAGACAAAGCAGCCAAGAGAACTTATTGCAGCTCCTTATTCATTCGTGATCTGTTTTGAGATTTCAATGCAGGTCTTAAGATGTTTCGTCTGGAGAAAGGCAATAATGAAATGGAAATTAAATAAAAGTTCTCAGATCTTTTACAACCGCCATAATTAAAGTACAGCAAGGCCATTCACGAGCCTTGGCTGACACAGATATCTCGTGTTTCCTTCTGGAAAAAAAATGATGAACATGTCTCAGGTGCTTTAAGTGTGATTAATCTTAATGTTATTACCATTCGCCCAATCTAAGCGGTTTTGCCATCGTGGACAGTTAGGTCAAGGGTTACTTGTCTTCTGCCATCATCAGGAAAACAAATAACCCTTGATTTATGACATAACATGCACTTAAGACAGATCGTAGAACGGCGGATTCACTCTTGTTAGTGCGTAAATATGACCTGTAGGAGCAGGGTACAAGGAAGGAACATTGTACTGTGCGAAATCTATTATAAAAACAATCCTCGAATTTCTGGGCCTTTTCCATGTCAGCGACAATCGCCTCGAAATGTAAAGGTTTAGTAAAATCCTGTCGATGAATGAGAATTGAGGGTTTTTTTATTATTTTTATTTTAACCCAGTAAAGAGTTAGTAGAATTTTTTCTATAGAAAAACCACTTTTATAATCTCAAAAACAGACACGCCAACCTTCAGAACACACACAATTCGCATGCAAATTGCAACTATTTGGGAATATCAGAATGGGAATGTTTTCTCAGCAACCGTATTATTGTTATTTGTTCCACTTTATATTAGCTTTAATGTTCTCTAATTTATTAATATACTGTAATTCTATTCATTACTATAGTATGACTAAAGATTCTAAGGCTAATATTGAACAATAATCCTATTACAACTTTGAACTATATAGCAAATATTTATTTAGTTGCGATAATGAAATATAAATTTAGTATGTTATTTCGAGACTAGTCTTCATGTTCGTTGTATATAATCCATTATGCCTCTAGTACCTCATACCATAGGCCCTCGTGGGTAGCGAGGTACTACGGGCTACAAGAATATGAGAGGATCGCCGTCCTCCCCACACCGGGGGTGATAAAGACCTGATTTCGAGTCCCGTCGATGATGTGAGGAATTTTTGTGGGCGTTTTTCAAACTTGGCTGAGTTAGTCAGTCTCAGGAGAGAGCAGCATTGTTTTTTCCTCTTGGGTTTGTACTGAAGTTTTTCGTCCAGAAAACAGAAAATCAGCCTTAGAACACGTGTGATTTACAGACAATATACACGGAGTATTAATATGGCCTTAGTCGCTGATGCTTCTAAAACCCCAATACAACAAAGACCTCGCACCCTAGATTTTAAACAAAAACACTTTCCTAGAACTCGGTGTCCTGGGGCGGTTCCTGAAATAAATGATTAATAAAATAAAAATAATAATAATAATAACCCATCAGTAGAAATAATAATAAATAAATAAATAAGGAAGGTCGATAAACGGCTCAAACTCAGCGACGAGACCCACCCACCCAGACGGAAGTTGTAGTTCCACCAGGGCTGAGTATGCTGATGAGCATTGACTGTGATACAAATACAGTGCCCGGAGAGCGTTGCACAGCGTGCTAAGATCATGCGTGTTAATGGGTTGTCCCATGAATGTAGGTCTGGGAGTTCCCGGCCTTGTTCTGCAGTTGTCCGTCAAAATAGGACTGTAGTGCAATTACCGAGACCTGTATGTGATAGTCCATTACAGCTGTAAAAATTAAGTTAAGCTTAATTTTGATGTGATTTGAGACAGCTTGGATAGTAGTGACCTACCTCCTCGTGGTTGGGGGAGGGGTGATGCTCCGTCTCAATGATGGAATCTTTTTTAGTTTCATTAGTCTTCATTTTAAGTTGACTCAAAGTTAAGGGTCTCCGTTTATAGTTTAAAATAACCAACTGATTTTTTGAGTTTATATTACTATAAGCAGATGAGATCTAGTCGCATATATACTAGAGCATGGGGGCAACTAGCACATCTGTTGACTTAACTGTAAATGTTAATAAATAAGAAGATCGAAAAACGGAACACACCGCTCAGCGTCAATGATGAGATCCCACCCAGATGAAATGTGTTATTGTTATAGGGTTTTAGGGATATCAGAAACTTAGGCCATGCTGCACCGTATATAATATGTCTGTAAATTGCGCGCGTTTGCCGTGGTCGATTTGCTGTTAGATGGACAAAAAACCCGAGTTTCCAGAAAGGGGAACTGTGCTGCCCTTTCCTGAGACCGACTATCTGAGACCGTTGTGAAAAAGGCTCATAAAAATTCCTCGCATCATTCATGGGATTTGAACCGAGGTCTTTTCCGCCCGGTATGGAAATTACAGCGATTATACCAAATGTGCTACCCACGAGAGCCCAGACGGCAGAAAGAAAGACAGAAAAATGGGCAAAGAAGACACTCCATGGTAGGAACTACATTGACCTCCATTAAAACTACATAGATAAGGAGGCTTCTAACGCATTGCGCAGAAGCGGGACGCTCTTCCATAATTTAAATTAATTTAAGGTCTCGGCCCTCTTTGGGTGCTACAGAATTAGAGTAATTTAATCAGAAAAGTCGCTTCTAAGATACCCCCCCCCCACCTCTGCTCAGTTATATCGTGCTACTCCATTTGTTACGTAGGCGGTCTACGTAAGAACTTGGCAGCAATGGTCCTTCCAGAGAACACCTACAAGGAACTCCAGAAATCCGAGATCTTGGACACCTGTAGTAGGACAGTCAGAGAGTTCCTCGACTAACAGTAGTAATCGGTCTTAACAACTACCCCACACACGTGGTACCAGTACCCGTCGCGGGATGGAAAAATAAGATGAAGAAAGAGATAATAATAATAATTTGGCAGAGTCCAGATCGAGGATTAGTTCGGCGAACCTGTCCTAAATAAAGTAGCAACACGCGTGAGGATTTTTATAGCTGAAATGCACTAAAATGGCCTAGATGTATCTTGAACTTTTATTGACATATCTAAGAACATAAAATGTTGATATTTGTGACTTGTGAACATAAATCTACACACAGAATACTGTACTTAGAAATCTCGAATTTCGAGTAGTTCTATTTTGTAAACTGATTACTGATTTTCTTGAGGCAGCTGTACAGGAGTAAGCCTCCTGAAAAGCAGAGAATGGATTGATATTATTTGATTCTGTTGATTTCTAGAAGTACCGAAAATCGTGTTATGATTCTCTTGATTATACTGTTTCTGAAAGAGTACTGAGCATGAAATTTTGTAATACAGGTTGGCAAATTATAGATGTTAATTAAAAGAAAAGTGGTACAAAAGCTGAAGTAAGCTTAATCCTAAGGAAGAATAATAACAAATTGGAACATGGGAGAACACTAGACAAAAAATATTAGGCATTAATTAAATTCAAACATGATTTAAATTAAATTAACTCGCCAACAGAATAAGAAAAGCTCAAGAATTCCTTCCGATTGGAAGAATTTTACGGCCGGCCACGGTAATACAAACAAGGCCTTTCCCTCTTGGTTTTAGAAAGCAGTGATGACACCATTGCACTACTCTTGCCCTCGTGGGTAGCACAGTTGGTAGGATTGCCGTCCTCCCCACACCGAGTGAAAAAGACCTGAGTTCGATTCCGTCGATGACGGGAGGAATTTTTATGCCTCGGGAGAATTACTACTCTCCCGAGACAATCATCCAGTTCTGCTTTGAATTTAATATAATTGAAGCTCATTCCCTCCATCTCGTTCTGAGGCAACTTATTCCAATGTTTGACAGTCCGCTGCCCTTAGGTTAACTTCATCAGATCCAGTCTTCTGTTATTCCCTGAGATTTTATATTTGTGTTCTCCGGTTCATTTCTAACCGACGAGATAGAACAAACCTTCCTCATTCATTTTACTCATTCCCTTCATTGCTTTATACACCTCAGGTGCATCTCCCCTTAGATGTTTGGTTGTCAAACTCTTTGCTCTTGCCATCAGTCTGGCTGCCCTTTTCTGAGAAGCTCTATATCTTTTTTAGGTGAGGTCTCCCGACATGAATACAATATTCCATATAATGTAGAATCATCGGCTTGTATAAAGGGATAATGACGTCCATCTCTCTACTAGCAAAAGGCCTTATAAATCATTGACAGCACTCCATATGTCTTCCTAGTCGCCTGCTTACATTGTATGATAATAGCGAGCCCTCTGAGTTGTTTAACCTTTGCTTCGAGAAAAACAGGTTTTGTATATAGAGAGAAATAGGCTTGTTTTGTTAAGAATATAAAAAGTTAGTTAATGTACGCAGCGCATTACATTTCAGGTGCGCGTTCGCTGAATTTTTATCTCTGAATTTTTTTTTTTTTTTTTTTTTTTAGAGAGACAGGGACATACAAATTGTATATAAAAAAGAAAAGAAATAATAATTGGCGGATTTCTATACAACTGATTTTAATGAAATTTTGATTGGCTCGACTTATATTTTAAAATGGCGCAGATGTAAAATTTAATGAAAATTCGTCCACTGGGAATTTCTTCTGTTACATGCAGACGGACGGTCGGACATGTTGAAGACAACAGCTGCATATACGAGCGTATCTAAAAAGGAGGATCTGTTTGTGACAGCTTTACATAGCAGGTTTGATAGCATCTTCTTATGCAGAAGATATGGTCATGTTAACTATAATGTTGCTTCATCTTACTATCCATTCCATCTGCGTTCTCTGTGGATGGATTTGTATGCTTACATAAATAAATAAATAAATGGCAGAGGAGAATGCTTTAGAAAACTAAAATTTAAGCGTAAAATTAAAGTAAAAAATGTAATATTCGTGCAGATATCATTTCCAATTTCGTAAAATCCGTGTGCAGTTTTCATTTAAATATTCATATCTGGTGATCGGCACTCCAAAGTACTTTGCTGTTAGCAAAAATCACAAACAGAAATTTAATATTCCAGACTACAGAACAGGTTGTCATTTCTGATTACCTGGTTTATTTATGCAGAAACACACACACACACTCTCTCTCTCTCTCTCTCTCTCTCTCTAGCTGGTCTCTTTTCCCTCAAGTTTTCTCCATTAGAAGCCAAGCTATTATCCCACTGATTACACCTTATTTAATACCTTTTCAAGCTAGTCCAGAAAAATCGATAGAAATCGCGCTGCAGTTATTATCCCTAAGTAACAAGAGGTTTAATGACATCCCAATTTTTATCAACACCAAGCGTGTGTGAGACGTTACTATCGAGAAATCTAACCCCATTCTCAGCTTTATGCGACACAAAAATGTGTCTCGTAATAGGTACCTGTAAACAAAAACCGGCATACTAATATTTTATTACATTCGTGCCCTTAAGATGGTGTTTTTGAAATATTAAAAGTAAGAGCCGAAAAAAAAAAGTAGTGATGGAGTCATCAGTATATTATGGAAACGGTGCCAGGCGTGACTTTTCATAAAACGTATTCAAAGAACTTTATCGCAAACATAATTTTCATGTTGGCTAACAAACCGACTACAAGCTCCCTCATCCTCTAGTCAGGAAAAACGAGTAATGTATTTTAATAGGAATTTTCTCTAGAGTGGCAATGGGATCATAATTTATGCTTCCATTAAATGGTTTCATGTCTATATATCATTGAGAAAATACGAATAAGAGATTGTCTGTTTAAATAATAATAAAAAAATCCCTTTCCATTTTAACCTTTTGATATTTATTGCGAAACACATGCTTCTTATTATACTGTATTTCAGTCAGGTAAGCACTGTAGTTAGAAGCTTAATCTCCCCTTCTGTCACTACTAAAAATTCCCCTCTACGGCTGCAAAAATAATTTGCTAATTACACTACGTAATTGCTAAAAACACTGTTTGGTTTATTTCATGAATAATATTAACTTTTACCGGCTAAGGGTATACATTTTGAGAGTCAAAAAACGATTAATTACGGGCAAACTTGTTTAAATACCAGGCGAAATAATTTATAAACCATATAGCAAAAAAAAAGTTATTCCGGGTTTAGCGTTGTTCACACTAGGATAATTGCTATTGTGAGAGTAATAAAGAAAATGGGAAGACGTGAAAAACATTGTTTATTTATGGAAGGAAAATTATTAATTTGCAAAGCTGTTGATAATTTAAAAAATAATAATAAAAGAAGATTCATTCGTGGTTCTTGCCAGCACAGGTTGAAAAATTAAAATTAATAATTTTAAAACTACTGCCATACTTAATAAACAAAGTTTTCTTTATGATTGAAAATTTAAAAAAAATGGGTGCTAAAACGTCTTGAAAATATACGTACAATGTGTGGCTAAAATAAAACGAGAATCGTTGTTTACCAATGCCTTACTACTGCGCATGTCAACAACATTCGTTTTTTCCTGTACAGATCAGTTTTAAGTTTTGATTGAACTGTGCCTCTTCGGCATTAAAACGAGTGATCGTAATTTAGAGCGAAAAATTGTTATTAAACTTTTAGTGAAACTCGGTAAAATGGTGCAGAAACGTTGGAGATATTAAGGAATGTGTACAGTGATCAAACCATGGGTCAGCCGCGTGTGTACGAATGGCACAAACGGTTCAGAGAGGGATGGGAAAATGTCAATGACGACAAGAAGACGCCAACTTCAACGACCGACGAGAATGTTTAAAAAATTCGAGAGAGCGTGCGACAAGACCGTCGGATGAGCATTAAACTGAACGCAGAACAGTTACACATTGATAAAGAAACAGGAAGAACAATTTTGACAGATGGTGTTTCATCGTGACAATGCTCCATTTCATTCCTCTGTCACAGTGAGAGAGTTTATAACGAAAAACAAGATCGCAACGTTGGAACACCCGCCTTATTCCTCAGATCTGGCGCGTGCGACGTTTTTTTTGTATTCTTGAAAATTAAAATCCACCTCAAAGGAAAACGATTTGAGGACTTAGCAGACATTCAGAAGAATACAATGCAGCAATTAAAGGTGGTATCTTCAGAGAGCTTTCGCTGTTGTTTTAAATCCTGGAAATTGCTCTGAATGGGGTAAACATTGAAATTGTATTTAAAATAATAAATGATTTTAAAAATATTTCTCATTTATTTTTTACCCACGTCTTGTATGTAGACTTATTTTCCCAGAAAATAACCTCCATTTCGGGCTAATTGACCATAACGCATTGGCAAGGCTACTACGTGAGTATTACCTCATTGGTGGAGACGTGCTCTGGTTTATTCAGACAATGCTGGAGAACAGGACCATTATTGTTCGCGATGGCAATCTGCGCTATATCGGGACTATTACAGCTGGAGTCCCACAAGGCGGGGTTCTGTCCGGAATCTTGTTCTCAGCTGTTCTCGTGCCATTTGTGACAGGCCGAACTGACCTTTGCCGATGACATAAAACTGTTTACTCTCTTTCAGCCATGGAGACACTGCTGAATACATCAGTGCCTTAATCCTTCAGAAAATCCAGAACCTTGAGGCCTTCCTCTCTGGTTTCGGACTTCAGATCAATCCTGAGAAGTCAAAACAGTTGACTTTCTCTCTCAAACGGAGCCCAACAATAGTACAACCCATTTTAAGAGGATTCGCGATTTCTGCCGTCCAACAACATACAGATCTGGGCGTTATTTTTGATCAAAAGCTCTCCTTTCTACCGCACATAGACCACTTACAAATAAAGTTCTGTTGACTCCGGTGGATGATTAAACAACAACTAATGCACGTCCATGACCAGGCTGTTGGGTGCAGATATATTAAGACATGTGTCTATGCGGTCATACTCTATGACGCCGAAGTCTGGACTTCAACTGCTACGACCCATCTTAGACGGATTTTCGCGGAGGAATTCTGGCTACTGAAGTGGGCCATATGAAAATTTCGGCTTCCCCCTTTACCAAGGACCACCAAGGTGGCGGCAGCTCTCAACACGAGATGTCTTCCTGCCTTCATTTACGAGAGAAGACTCGTCTTTGCCATCAAAATGATGGTCGGCATTATTTCAGTACCAGATTTCTCGGCTAACTCCGGATGGAGAATCCCGGTCCCAAGCCTTAGGGCTAATCCAATCCTACAGACCATTCCAAACCGGTTAAAGCTTACTGATCGGTTCCTACCCGTGAAAATGCTGCAAGACATACAGTCCTTGGACGGCGACCTCTACAAATTCGCAGTCAACAAGGAATATAGGCAGAAAGTACTCGGTCGACTTCCTTCCCAGGACCACGTCAGAGGACATTAGAACCTGCTCCCGGAGACCTATTCATCACTGCCTTGAATCCATCATCCCAGTGTCCAAACCTTTCAGGTGTCATGATGCTTTTTTTTTTTGTGTGTTTATTATGTTGTGTGATTTCTTTTATGTAAACCCCTGGCTTGTAGCCGTGATGGGAGTTGTATACTGCAATGTGCTTTCTGTATATAGTAAAGAGTTCTTCTTCTTCTTATAATGTCTGAGAAATGCATGTATTCTGTAATCGCTGTGGATTACTCTTGTATCATCTTTTCCTTTTTATATTTGAGTGCTCCAAGTTTTCATTTGAACGCTTGTAGTGCGTAGCTTCAACTGATTGCTGACAACATCAAAATATTCAGTACATCCTTTCCTTGCAAATGCCTCCTCATCTCAAAAGACAGACTTCATTCTATTTTCATTATTTTAAGACCATCATCGGTAATGATTATTTCACGAACAGATATCTGTTAGAACCGTTGGTACATTTTAACGATGTACTTACCCGTTAAAGTTTGAATTTTTCATTTTCTGTTTCAGATGTTTAATTCCAAATGATGCTTTTCAGCGGCTAATCAAGAAAATCAGCCTCTTGATTAAACCGCTAAATCGATTTCATCTTGATTGAAAAGTCTTGAATATCGCAGGACAAATTATTATTGTTTATGTGCCGGTTTGATCTTAGTTTTCAGTCTATATTCTTTTAGTGGATTTTTATTTTATTTACGCTGGCCTTTTGTTTCTCTGCAAAGTTCTTAATATTCTCATGGATTCTTCACTATTTTTGTCTCAATTTAGATTCGCTGTTCATCGTATTCATAGGAGACTTGTTCATATTTTTTGCTATGGGAATATGTTGTCATGGACTACAGGACTATTGGTCCAGGTGTAGGTCGTTAGTACAACATATTTTCTGACGACTAAGTGTTATGGTTTATTCAGAACAACTTTCTAGATATTGATAGTTTTACAATTATCATTTTATACACAAAAGAGTTTAAAGGCATGCTGTTTATAATGTGGAGGCTCATACTCACATATAATATGCGTGTTATGTGGATGTATTTTCACGTATGCTGTGCTTACGGATTCCCAAAGTCTCTCGTTTCATTAAAACGCTACTGAATCTAATTATTAAAGGAGCTAAATACAGAGCAGCACATTTGTCAGTGAAGTACCAATCGTCATGTGGTTCCCAAAGGCTTCGGGATAAAGGCGATTTGCTTGTGAGGACCACTGGCGGCTCGAAATGATAAGGTGTTTCAAGTTAGGTGAGTTAATATGCATACTGCATGTAATTGTAATGAAATGAAATAATATAATATCGTCTGCGCGGGTGGCACAGTGGTTTCGTCACCGTCCTCCCCACACTGGGTGGAAAAGGCCTGGATTCGAATCCAGTCGATGACGCGAGGAACTTTAGTGGGCTTTTTCTCTCCCTGGCTGATTTAGTCGATCTCTGGCGTAGGTAGCAAGGTTTTTCCCACCGGCAACTCGGGTTTTTCGTCCAACAAAACAGGCAAATCGACCATAGAACACACGCAATTTGCGGACGTAATATACAATGCACGGCAGATGAATTTAATTATTCGGTGGCCTAAAAATAATAGTTTTTTTTTTTTTTTAAATATAATATCGGAAGACGTTTATACAGGTAACCCCCGATTTACTCGCCCCCGATATACGCGGATTCGCTTTTACGTGGTTTATTAAATAACCTCCTGGTGATCCTCTTAATTTGAAATCACTTAGCGATTTTCCAACTCAAATTGAATTCCTACCTCCCAACACAACGTCAATTTTGCAGCCTATGGATCAAGCAGTGATAGCCACGTTCAAGGCGTACTATTTAAAGCGAACATTTCAACAGTTAATTGCAGACTGATGGTCAAGACAAGGACAGTATGAGAGAGTGGTGAAAAAAAATTAGCATCCTGCAGGAAATTCGTAACATAGATGAGTCATAGATAGAAGTTTCGACATCTTGCTTAAAAGGAGTATGGAAAAAATTATTCCCAGAAAATGAAAAGAGCTCATCCTCAGATACAAGTCCCGGAATTGTCCAAGAGATCAGTAACATGGCAACTGAAGCAGGAATCGACGGTGTAACAACGGATGATCCGAATGAATTACTAAACGCCCACAGTCAACCTTTGACAAATGGAGAGCTGTAAAACCTAGAATTTAATGCATTCATAGAAAAAGAATCTGAATCGACACCAGAAAAATCATTGTCAATTCAAATTTTAGAAAAAGCCCTATCACTGCATGATCAAAGCATGAATTTGTTAGAGGAGCATGAAAGTGATTTTGCAAGGGTAGATGCAGTTAGACGAGGTTGCAAGCAGATGATGGACTGTTATAAGCAAATTTTACGAACTAAACGTAGGCAGGCGAGGCAGACCACTTTGGATTCGTATTTTGAAAAAAAAAATAATAATAATAAATCTGCTACGACATGAATGAGTTCTATGTGATTTCGAAAACTGCAATATGTATGTAATTAAAGTTTGTGTATGTATACTTTTATATAAAAGTTTCACATTTCATTGTATTTTGAATAAAAATGATTTGTTTCAAGATATTTTGTACACTGCATTAATATGAAAGAAGAAAAATATTCATCAATAAAGACAGTCAAAAGTCGTGAAAAAAAAACCAACAACGATATCCCTGTTTAACCCGGAAATTAGCTTGACGCGATATTTTTGGAACGCATCCCCTGCGTAAAACGGGGGTTGCCTGTAATTCGTTGTTTCAGGTTTGTTGGAGCGAGATGTATTGTGCATCGTAGTCATCCGATTCAGAAGTTCATGCATTTAACCGATGAAATTTGCAACAATAGATGTAGCATATTGGTCTCAGTTCCAATCTCAGTGATGTCCATTTCCACTTACAATATATGAAGCCCCACTTACTTTTTCTGACAGAATTCCATTTTCTTATTTCACTGGTGTTTTTTTTTTTTTTTTTTTTTTCAGCTTGGAAATTTGCCGATATCCAGCCAGTTCTTAAAAACGGTGACAAATTCTACCCATCGAATTATCAACTCATTTCACTTACTTCTACTCTTTCTAAAGTAATGAAGAAATCCAACTCCTAAACTCTGGAAACTTCCAACCGATCAGTTATAGATACTGCCTTCGGCACTATACCAGTATGGATTCCGACGGCGTCGATCCACTGGTGATATACTGGAATATTGGCCCTATATTACCGATCTATGAACAGCTTCAATGGGAACGTTTGGTGAAACTCAAGCATTCCTGTTCAAATTTCAAGAGCTGTTGATCGTGTTTGTCATCAAGGTCTTCTAAATAAGCACCAACTTATGGATTTCCAACTGTTTTTTTGTAATTGAGTGTCCAGTTGTAATGGTGTTCCCCAAGGTTCAGTTATTTCTCTCATTCTTTTACTCTTGTATATTAATGACCTTCTTTCATTGACTGGAAATCCTAACCATTTTGCTGATAATAGCATATTGCATTCCACTATCCAGTTTAAGAAAGCACAAACAGCTTCAACTTCTCGAATATCCGCTACCAGTTCCCTAAATCTTGATTTCCAGGTATTCTCCAGTAGAACAAAGATAACATATTTGATTTCAAACCTTCTAAAACTCAGTCTTGTCTTATATCTCGCAGAAAGGATTATTTCGCTTCTGTGTGCTTATTTTCGACAATACTCAAATTTCTAGACATAATTTGTCTAGAAAGCACATCAAAAATATTGCTTTCTCTGCATCTAAAAACCTGGGTTTTCTCTTTCGCTCCTGGCGTTACTTTTTTTTTTCTAAACAGCTACTCACTGTTTACAACTCTCAAATCCTCCTTACCATGGAATATTGTTCCACATCTGGAGCGGTTCCGCAATAACCTTTCTCACTTTCTATACTCCTTTCAAAAATGGGCATTTAGGTTAATTGATGACCCATCTCTTACAAAGAGTATCCACTCTTTGTAAGTGTCACCCCCTGGCTTTTTGACCGTGAAGGGACATTGCAACACTATCCAATCTTGTAACTGTTACAATTGAAGGTGGGGCAATAAAAGATGCTCTCTGTCCGTCCGTCCCATAGATTTCCTATATCTGTTGCATGTCTTTTCTGTGGATACTGCCATGGACACTGTCCTGAATTGGCTTTTACTCTGCTCGACAAAATTAACAGAACAAAATGTTTTTCATGCATATTTTATTGTGAACAGTTTGCCGAACGCGAATATTTGATATAATAGGCATTTTGGTATGTGGACATGTGTATATGTAATGGGCGGCACCTAGAACGTCTGTTCAACTCCGCCTCGTGTCTCTGTTAAGAACAGTATCACTACAAATGGGCCAGATATGTGTGTGACGTACGTTTGTGTGTTTTATGTGTGTGTTCTGTTGTTATGTTCTGGCCACTTGGCTACCCAGAAGCATCAGTCACCTGGACAGATGATTCTGGGTACTCGTCCACACCACGGGAAGGTGGGCCAGTTCCAGTAGAGCACGTAACGCCTCAAAAGAGACTCTGACCCACCTGATGTTGCCAAAAGGTGGGCCAGTTCCTCCGGGGGCCCATTCCAGAGGAAAAAGAAAGGAGCGAGAGAGGAGAAAAAAAAAAAATAAATAAATAATAATAATAAAATAAAATAAAAAATAAAAAATAATAAAATAAAAAAAAAATAATAGTAATAAAGAAGGAGAAAAAAAAAAAAAAAGAGAAGAAAGAAGAAAGAAAAAAAAGAAGAAAAAAAAGAAAAAGAAAGTAATAATGATAATAATAAAGTAAACACAACCCGTGGTGGCTGGTAAAAAAAAAAAAAAAAAAGGACACGTGATAATAAAAAAATAATAATAATAATAATAAATAAATAAAAGAATAAAATAAAATAATAATAAACTAATAGTAAAAACAAAAAAAAAAAAAAAAACACACACACAGACTGGTGCCGGTGAGAGAAGAAAAAAAAAAAAAAAAAAAGGGGTAGTCTTCAATAAATACTCTTGTATCCAGAATAATTCAGATGTGGAATGATGACCTTTAAGATCAGTGCAGTGACAATTCATGCAGATATGAACCATAGAAGAAAACTATTGTCCCGCTTGCTTACACAGTTGTATTTGGTGGATTGTTCTGGTGCGCTAATCTGGCGTTGATTCTTTTTCTGCGAGCAAACACCTCGGAGGCAAAGTTCTGAAGTGCTGAGAGATTATTCTTATTATGCAAAAGCATTTCCTCATTCCCCGGAGAGAGATCTGGAACGTCAGTTCGGAGCTTCACCCTAAGATCGTCGTAGATTGCACAGTTATAGAGCAGGTGACTCCAATCTTCTGTATTCCCGCAGCTGCAGAGATCAGTGTGATGCAAGCGAAACTGAAAGAGTTTTTGATTGAGAGAGCCATGTCCTGTTATCAGAAAGGAAGTTTGCATAGTTAAAGAGCACCAGGTTTTAACTGTTTTAGACAGTAAGAAGGTCAATCAGGCAGAAATTTTCTTGTCGTCGCTCCAAGTGCGGTGGTGTCCCATCTGGTCTGCCAGATGCTAATCAGCTCGTTAAACCATCTGGATTTCTCTTTTTTAGGATCTTCATTTAAATTTAGCTGGATTCCAAGTAATTCTGAAGGTATTTGTTTTTTGTGTCGAAAGCAGAGGCCACGATAGATGACAAATAGATCCAATGGGAGGGACCCCGCAATAACTTGCACTGCAGCGGTGGAAACTGTTCTACAGACTCTGAGAATAGAGAGGAGCATGCTCCGCTGGATGGAATTCAGTTTTAACCTCATTTTGGAATTAGTGGCCCGATGAACCCAAGCTCCTGCTGCATAAGTGACTATGGGCAGGAAAACAGCATTATAGTAGAGAAAGAGTGACTTCCTAGAGAGACTCCACTCCCCTCTGGAAATTCGAATAATTGACCCTGTGAACTTTTTGATTTTGGTACATATATGAATCAGATGAGGATAGAAGGAAAGCTTATGGTCAATAATGACCCCAAGGAGTTTTGCTTCAGTGACTATAGGAAGCCGCTTGCCAAAAATTTTGACTTGGGGAGGCCGCCTGAGATCTAATTTGGATTTAAAAAGCATCATTTTTGTTTTCGATGGATTAATTTTAAGTTTGTTAGCCAATGACCAGGTGGAAAGGTCAGTTAAAATCTGGTTCGCATTCACCTCCAACACTGCACGAGAACTGCCTGAGACCACAGTTGTCAAATCATCGGCGAAAGCAAAAATTTTGCAATTCTGGAGAGAGTGGCCCAGCCAGTCTTGAAGCACAATGTTCCAGATAAGGGGCCCCAGGACTGAACCTTGGGGGCACCCTCGAAAAACCTTCCTAGAGACTTGGAGGAATTTGGATTTGACAATTATTGAGCGGTCAGAGAAATAGTTTTGAAATAATTTGTACATATGAAAGGAGCATCTGGCAGACCGGAGACGTTCAAGGGCGCTGTCCCACCAGACAGTGTCAAAGGCACCCTCGAAGTCGACCATAATAGCTAGTTCAAACTTGGATTTAGAATTTATAATGTGCCAGACAAAGTCAGACAAGGCCTCCTCGCAAGAATGACCTGGGGTGAAGCCATATTGACAGGGAGAAAAGAGATTTTGTTGTTGAAACAGAGCTGTTAGTCGAAGAGCCATAAGCCGCTCCAAGATCTTCCCTAGATTAGCAAGCAGCGCAATTGGTCTGTAGGCACGTGGATTTGAGGCAGGCTTATCTGGCTTTTTGATAAGACGGAGCAAAGAAACCTTCCAAACAGAAGGAAAGATGCCTTCCATGAGGCATTTATTGAAGAGCAAGAGCAAGTAGAGAGGTCTTAATTTTAACAGACGGAGAATGAACACATACTCAATCATATCCATTCCCGGACACTTCTTCACATTGATCGTCTTGACCACCGAGGTAAGTTCCTCTAAAGTAAATGGCTCGGTACGTTCCTCAATGGTGTACTTGTTATTTGCCTCACGAATTGCCATATGCTCTGGAGAATCTTCAGAAGGATTATCCATAGGGAATAAGTTATCAAGAATTTGGTTGATAGAGTCTGTCCAGCCAGAGGTTTCATGAGTCTCAGTGGTAACAGTACCAAGGACATCAGAGGTAAATGTTCTCTCCCGAGCTATCTTGTACATGAGGCCCCATGGGTTTTTGCTGTTGGATTCTTTTACAAAGGTGGTCCAGGTTTCTCTTTTTCTCGTTGCAATTGCTTTACAGAAGGCATTTTTTTTTGAAATGTAGTCATTATGTAATAGCATAACATCATCAGCAGGCCAGTTACGGTGTCGCTGATATAACCGTCGAGCTCGGTGAACTGATTTGCGAAGAGTAGTAAGGTCCTGGGACCACCAGGAGTGGACTTTAGAGCGGATGGTCTTCTTCTTTGCTGATTTATAGGAGGCTTTTATAAGAGATTGTTGGATAAGTTGGGCTAGATTTTCTGCAGAAGTTAAGCTGAAGCTGTCTGGAGGGTTTGATGGAAAGTCATTAGTGATGGAGGCATCAAAAGAGTCCCAGTCAACAGTTTTTGTGCAGAATCTGACGACGTCTGGTGTTCTAGGTGAGTTGCGACTGTTAGGCACATCGACAGAGATGTGGAACACAATAGCTCTGTGATCACTGAGTGTCCAATCTGGAATTGTAACCCAGTCACTGATGCGTGAATTTAAGTCACTGGTGGTGAGTGTAACGTCAATGTTCGACTCCCCAGTTGAGCTGCAATAGGTGGAGAGCTGGCCTGGTCGATTATGGACTGCTAGGTTGTGACTTATAATAAAGTCCTCAAGAAGAAGACCTCGGGCGTCAGAAACAGCACTGAACCAGAAATGGGACTTTGCATTGACATCCGAAGTGATCAGGATGTTCCTAGAGCCAAGGAAGTTGAGCGCAAACTCCAAGAAGTTTAATGAATCGTTGAAGTCTGCAGAAGGGGGACAGTAGATTGACAGAAGATAGAAGGAGAGAGATGAGAATGTGATTTGCACACAAGTTGCCAGTTTGTTACAGAGACCATGAACAACAACAACATCTAAATCTCTGTTTAAAATGATGATGCATGTTTTAGGGTCTTGGGGCACAGGTTGTACCACTCGAGCATAAATGGAATAGCCCATAATCTTGGAGATATGCCCAAACTGACCCTTTGAGAAGTATGGCTCCTGGATAGAGATCACATCCACGGTGTTTTGCTCTGCAGCCAGCCGAATCTCATCCGCGACGATTCGCGACCTATGTCCATTGATTTGAAGAACTTTAAGTTTAAGGTTTTGTGGAGTGCTGGGGAAAGAATGAGAGTGAACATCATCAGGAGATGTTTTATTTTGATTCATCTGAAATGCAGAGTTGTTCGGTTTACTCTCCATCAGCAGTTCTGAGCCGTATCATTTCCAGGGCACGTTGGTATTCAGGGCAGGTTGTATCTCTTACCGAGTGTTGTGAAGGCCTCTTGCGCCTCTTACAGTTAATGCAGACAGGCTGTTCCTCTTTGTGTGGACACTCTGCAATGACGTGCCGACTACGGGCACAGTGACTACAGGTTGGAGAGCTGTGAGTGCAATGTTGTGTGGTGTGCCCGTAGCCTAGGCAAAGAAAGCATTTGGTTACTATCGTAAATGCTTTAAACTTATGGGAGCCACAGCCAAGGAACACCCGTTCACGGGATAGTACTTCTTTATAAATCTTTGGTGCAAAGCTAATCACCATATGATTAGTCGAGGATGAGTTTGATTTGGTGTTGAACCGGAACGTAGTGCCCTCCTTTATTTCCTCGTATGAGAACCCTAAATCAATAAGATTTTTAAAGTAAAGGTCCTCTAAGAAGTCCTCATTTGCGTAGTTTTTGGGAACGCCGTAGAATATAATGGCAGGATCTGATCTTTTTGGAGCAGAAGTGGCGACGCCAGCAGCAGAGAGTGACTCAGAGGAGGAGATAGTATTGAGATCTTGCTTGGACGCGGTTTCCACGATGACTCCGCGATTTCTTATCGCTCTGAGGGATTTTATTTTAACCATCTTGAAATCGCTTTTGAGCGTTTTGGATACAAATTCCTTTACCTCATGGCTAGTTTTCAGTTCGCTGGTGTCGTTGGCTCTCAGGAGAAGGACATTCTGTGGTGGTTGGGTTTTGGGACCAAGTTGAAGACTGTTTGGAGCCGAGGATGTGGAAGGTTTGTTGGAACCACAAGAAAGTGGGGAGATGCCCTTCTTCAGAGCTTCTGCAAATGGAGTGGGATCTGGGATATATGAAGGTGTAGGTGGGTTTATAGTGAAAGTGTCATAGACTTTTTCGAGGATGATCGCTCTGGATCGTAGCTCATCGTTGACGGCGCGTAGCTTCTCGTTGTCAATTAGCAGCTCCGTGGCAATTATCTCCAGGCTTGACCACAGGTCATGGATGTAGTTCGCTGCTGTTTCTGTGAATCCGTTTGCATTGCAATTAATAAAAGATATCAGTTCTTTATGCAGCTTAGAGATGATTTGGTGACGCTGTGGAGCATCCTCAAGACTCTTATTTTCTGCAATTCCAGAATAGGAAGGAGTCCCCAGCCTGGAGGAAGAACTGAGGCCAGAAGCATATGTGCGGTCCAAAACAGATGCCGTAACAGGAGCAGCTGGAGGGGTATCCTTGGAAGCAACAAGGTTAATACCAGGAGAGTCAGCATCAGGGCGTCCAGGAGGACTTTCCACTGCATCTAAAGACTTTAGCTTAACTTGTTCATCTGCGGAAGCAGCAGTCTCAGACCGAGACAAAAGGAGCTTCAGTTTCTTCTTGCTCTTATTCTTTTTTTTCTTATGTGAGGGGTGGGGAGTCCGCCGTGGCGCCTTAGGCGGAAGAGAAGGAAAATTTTCAGATCCATCCTCACCGGATGAAGAAGAGCTGTCCTTAGACGTCATTATTTGCACAAACAATATAAATCAAACTGAATCAATAATAATTCTGTAAGTCTAGTTCTGGGCTGTACCTTGTCTAAAAAACTCCACACATATTCCGGAGAATCGTTTGCTTATTTTCTGTAAACACTCAGTTAATGGCACACACGAGTTATTTTATTTTATTTTCCTTTTGAATCAATAGCGTTTACACAAAATGGCGGCCTTCACTGTAGGCAGCCATGATATTCAAAATGGCGGCCTTCAATTCACACCGAGTCCGCCAAAAATTCCCGCCGTTAACTCTGATTGGCTGTCAACGCTGGGGAAGACAGCATGGCGACCAAAGTGAAACACAAACCATTAATGTAGGCAAAAGCCAAGAAAATACATATCTCTTTTATGGCTGGATATTGGCAAACAAAAAATATGTCATCAAAATCCCCTTGCCACAAACAGCCACCCTAATGTTCCAAAAGGTGTCTAAGACCGTTGACAACCCTAAAGCAGAGTGTCAAAGGCCATTCTCACAAAAATACGTCCGACAGTGAAGGAGCTAATGCTAAAGAGCAGCCATTTTCTAATGTTAAGCTGCGACGAAAAATCGCTAGAATGGTCGAAAATTAAAACAGTTAGCCAGGCGCTCCTCCTCCACTATCAGACCCAAAAAATCAATCACCATACTCACCAAGACATTATCTTCTTGGGGACACGTTTCACTACTGGAGGGGTGGCTAAAAACACAAATATAAAGCTAAATTCAGAGAGACTTACAAATCACGTCATTACACATATAATTATATTGAGTATCACTGTATGCAAATTCCGAGTATCTAATAAAAATCGATCTATAACCTTAAGAACCACACATTATGCAACTTACTCAGGCCTATAAAAAGACGGGCCGCGATCACTGACTTCATTCCCGTTGTTTTGCTTGCTCAGTGGGATAACCACATCTCCAGTACTCAGGATGACGTCATCGTCGTTTAGATAATTCTTTGAAATGGCAAGCCGTTGGATGTCTTGAAGCCGGGTAGTTACAGGCGGAGTTGGCACGTTGGATTAATGTGTCACGCGGTGTTGTCTCTGCAATATGGAAGCAGTTTTAGGAGACAGGAACCATTACAAGTAGAGCTGGCTAAGGTTGTCCGACGGCTACTTCAACCAGAACAGACCGATATCTGGCTATCTCGCAATGCGGAACCCTACGATGTCCTGTCATCAATTATTTCTTGAAGTTGCTGAGCCACAGGTGAAAACATTTCCAACCGGACTGTGTTAAGAAGGCTCAATTCAAGTGGACTCTACGCAAGGAAGTCAGTGGTTTGCATCCCATTAGCCCCAAACCACACCAGAGCGCGTCGAAATTGGTACCATTAACATATGACTTGAAGCCCTGACAAATGGGGTCCAGTTCTGTTTTCTGATGAGTCCCGTTTTAGCCTACAAACAGATTCTAGACGTTATTTCATCTGGAGACAACGAGGAATCCGACACCATCCCTCCACCATCAGAGAATAGGATACTTACGGTGGAGGCGGTGTTTTCGTGTGGGGCGGAATAATGATCAACGACCGCGCACCCCTTCATGTTTTTGATAGGGGTACCGTAACTGCTTACAGGTATACCGAGAACATACAATAAAGGTCTTATTTATATGTGCAACCTTTTAGGGGTGCGGTTGGCCTAGATTTTCTTTTCATGCACGACAACTCCGCTGCACATAAAGCTCAAATGATGGAGAAATATCTTGAAACTGAAGGTACCCAACGACTGCCGTGGCCAGTACGATCACAGACTTAAATCTGATCGAATATGTGTGGGATGTCCTTGAGCGTCGCGTTGCACGTCGATAGCCAACTCCTTGATCACTTGGTGAGCTAAGGTAAAGTCTGCGCTGGTGGAAAAAGGGTTTGTTTCCGAAGAATCTTATACACACCCTTATATAGTGCACGGTTTGCCGCTTCCAGGCCTGTTTAGCCAGTGGAGGGGATCGTTCTCCGTACTGATGTCATGTGATCATCTTTTCGAGCATCTGGTAACGACTTCTGTAATGTGACCTTTTGGGAATTCTTATACAACCGCTATAAATATGCCGTGTACCTGTCCGAAGATTCTGGCTGTCTCGTAATTTCATCGTTATTCTCTAGGTACACCACCATGCTAAATTTTGCCAATTCGTACCGCAACTAGTGAGCATCTTTTTACTGTCCAGCTTCTAACTCACTGAACCACATTTTCTGATTTTTCTTCATTTATTCCTTCAACTTCCATTTTCTGGAACAACCTTCCTTCATATGTATTTCCTAAAAATTGTTGTCTAAAAAAAAATCAAATCTAATGTCAACAAGTACCTTTAATTTTTTCAGCCCACGCTCGGTACTAAGTATATAGTACAAAGGGTACTAGGAAAGTTTTGCAATACAGCTTTGTTTATTTAATTTTTTCAAAGTAATTTCCTCTACATTCGATACACCTCTCCATCCTCCGAAACCAATCTTTAAACCAGTTCTGCCAAGTTTCACTAGGGAGTAAAGCACACTCGTTGTCCCAAGCCCGTAGAAGGTCCTCATCACTGGAAAACCGCCTCCCTTTTAGCTTCATTTTCACATGCGGGAACAGTGCAAAGTCGCAGGGAGCAAGGTCTGGACTGTAGGGAGGCTGCTCGAGAAGTTTCAGTCCTGTCGTGGTCAAATATTCGGTGCAGGCTTTGGCGCGGTGAGCTGGAGCATTATCGTGATGGAGGTACCAGGTGTCCATTCTTGACTTTGGCCGCAGGTTCTTCATAGATCCAATGACTTTAGGCAGGCATTGTTCAGTATACCACTTAGCTGTGACTGTCTTCTGCGTGTCCAAAACGACACGTTCCACAATTCCACTCGATTTGAAAAATACAGCTATCATTTTCTTCTTTACAGATCAGGATTTTCTGACAATTACGGGTGTGTCGTCATCATCAAAGACCCAAACTTTGTTTTGAGCCTTGGTCGGCAGATCGTAATAGTACAGCCAAGTCTCGTCACCTGTCACGATGTTGATCACATACCGAGATTGTCCCTTATCAAACTTTTTTAACATCTCCCGGCACCAAGTCACACGTCGTGTCATCTGCTCTTCAGTCAGTTGATGCGGCACCCAGAGAGAACAAAGTTTCTTCACGTGCAAATGATCTTGCAGAATCGAACGAATTGCTGGTGCATTTAGGCCCAAAGTATCCTCTATCTGTTGGTAGGTCACTCGCCTGTTTTCGTCAAGCATTTTCCTCACAGCAGTAACGTTTTCCTCCGTAACTGACGTTCGTGGCCTTCCCGGCCTCTCAGAATCCTCCAGAGTGAAATTTCCCCTTTGGAATTCTCTATACCACCTGAATATCGTTGTACGATGTGGACAATCATCATCTAGTGCAAGAGTAATTTCTTCTAAGCACTGGTCTATGGTTAAACCACGCACGAAATTATACCACAAAACTGTCCTTATCTCATTTCGTGACCACGATGCCATCGCAAGCATTTTACACTCTCACTACTAATGAATAACTGAGCCCATCGACTTGGCACGGCGGCTACTATGCACGTATGAACATGTCTCAACATGCAGCAACAAGCAGCTTCCTGTGATTCATTGTTGCGTCATATTGCAAAACTTTCCTAGTACCCTTTGTATATAGGTTCTAATACGTTTCGTGTATGAGATTTTCATTAATAAAAGAAAATATATATATATATTAGCACTGTGCATAACAGGACTGCTAGTTGAAAATGTAGGCATTTGATGACATAATATGATATCGAGTTAAGAAATATTTAATAAGTTTGAAAAGTGCTTGATCCGCTCGCTGTTTTAAGTAGGATTTACTTTCCGTTATTCGTAATTATGGTTAGTGCTACGTCTGGGAGTAAGACATAAAATTAGTTAGCTGAATGGTGAGAAACTATTCTCACTTTCCTCTGGTGATCTCTGTGAAATTCGTTATTGTCAATGAAGAAATTGATCCCGAGTGCTTTTGCCATCCTTAAAGCATCTTTAAATGACATGATGTGAAGGTTCACGAAACTCTTTTGTAAATAAAAAAAAAACACTATTCTGAGGGCGAATCAATTTATTTGGTGCTTTTCAAATATAACATACTGAAGAAGCGGAGGAAGAAGTTTCCCCGAATCCTGTGCATCGGTGGGAATCAGTATTATATTTGAAAAGCACCAAATAAATTACTAAGGCACTCCGACCGAAAGATAGAGTGGTTTTTTATTTATTTATTTTTTTAAGATGCTAAGAAGCTATTTCTTGTAGGATACAAATATAATTTTGGAGTCGGTTTGCTGTTGCCTGATTGGTATATATTGTGGGGAATTAAAGTTGCTGTAGATGTGACCTGTAATTATTCTGCTTTTGTTGTGTTTTCACTGTAGAGAAACTAAGGCTGTGAGGCGTCAGTGCATTGTGCTTATAAATTACGCCACGATTTACAGACGACCTTAGAGACATCTGTAATGATGAGCCGTTAATTAATGATCAGTGCCAAGCAGCGCTTCTTCAGGATGACTTGAACAGGCTTCAGAGATGGTCAGAGAAGTGGCAGCTATGTTTTAATGCAGCAAAATGCAAGGTCTTACACTTAGAGAACAGCAACCCTAAAATAACTTGTACACTTTGTGGGGTTGAATTAAAACAGTAGAGGGAGAAAGGGATCTGGGAGTTACGATACGGACAGGTATGAAGTTTTCTAAACAGGCGACGAGGACAGCCCACGGTATCCTTTTGATGATTCATCAAACAATGTCCTGTAGGTATAGTGAGTTTGTAATCTCACTGTAGAGTGTAAGGCAATTGTAAGACCGCATTTGAAATGCCGTATCCAAATATGGAGACGTCATCTGAAAAAAAAAAAGACATTGAGCTTCTTGAAAGGGTCCAAAGACGGATAACTCTCATGGTAAGATTGGCAAATGGGCGACCGTACGAGGAAAAACTCCGTTTATATGGCCTACAGAGCTTGGCACCTTGATTGAAATTTATACGGCTCTAAGAGCGGTTAGTAAAATGAATGAAGGCGGAATTTTCACTGTTATAAAGAATTGCAGCTAGGGGCCAGACGTTCAAATTACAGGAAAGAGGTTTAGACTAGATTGTAGGAGGTTTTCTTTTAGCCAGCGAGTCGTTGAATACTGGAATAAGTTGCCTCTCCAGGTAGTATAGGCTGACAGTTTGAAGAAAATTCTAAGGTTGACTGGATATTTACCTACATTAGCATTATCATTAGCATTAGTAGAGGCATATAATGCAAGAAAGCAAGCTTATACAGCATCAGTCAAAAAAAACAAAACAAAAAAACTTCCCATTTCATCCATACATTCGCTCCAAAAGTTTGTCCACTTCTTCCTTGAATTTATTTAAGCTATCCACTTCCACAACGACAGATGCAAGTTTGTTCCAGCAATCAACTACCCACTGGCTAAAGGCAAATTTCCGCACATTTATTGGACAACTGTCTTTCCTCAATTTCAGTTTATGCCCCCTCAGGTTTATAATCTGAGCAAAAGGAAGAATCCCATCAGCATTGAGTCTGCTCAATCCGTTCAAAGTCTTATATATCTCAGTCAGATCGTCTCGCAGATGCCTAGTCTCCAGACACTGCAATTTTCAGAACTTAAGCCTTTCTTCGTAAGAGCACCCTTTTGTTCCCCTCACCAGTCTTGTTGCCCTTATCTGTACTCGTTCTAGCAACTCTACATTCTTCCTAAAATGAGGCTTCCAGACCTGTACACAGTACTCAAGGTGTGGCATGACCATTGTCTACATGAGGAGGGAATCGCATGATTTGTGTTTTCTCGTCGTTTTTTTTTTTTTTTTTTGGCCAGTGCAGAAAAAGCTTGTGGTTTTCTTGCATTATGTGGCTAATACTAACGTCGGAACATTGTGGCCAGCACCGACCTGGTCCAGTTGACATTTTTTGGAACGTACAATAAGGCAAGGTCAAAATGGTCGTCTTCTTCAGTGGAAGTTGCAAATATTTTAGAGAAGAAAAGGAGGAGTGGACCAGGAATTAGTAGGAAATATTCCATGACACATGAAGCAGTCATTGCTGGAAGGAGTGAATTAATAGTGTTAAATTCTCCGAATAAATACCTTTTATTTTTTTTTTCCTGAATTATAGTATACATGTGTATAGATAAATATGTATTGGAAAAAATGGAATATTTGTATTTGCCCTATATTTGCAAAATTCGTATTGGTTAGGAATGTTTCTAAAGGAGCAAATATAAAATCTAATGGTAATCTCTTCACTGGGAGTAGAGTTGTTACATGAGGATGCGGACATGCTGAATCTAATAGGCAGTTTACCTATCCGAAAGCAGCAAAAAAAAAAAAAAAAAATAATGATAGTCAGTATAGTTGAAGAGTATGAATATGCTAGCCGGTTACCTATACTTTGTATTTTCCACCAGATGGCACTAGGAATCTGTTCCCTTGTTTCTCTGGGTTCCAACCTATGGTCAGGTCAGCTGAACTATTTAGGACTTCAAAAGCACTACCGGCGTGACGGGTCTGACATAGTTTCATGTTTCTGTGTGCATATTTTAAGGTCGATTTGCATGTTTTGTAGTTCGGAAAAACAACAGAATATATGACGGGAATAAACTTTATCCCTCCGGCTAAGATCGGAACCTTTGAAGGAACCTTTAGAAATTTCTCCAGTCACAGACAGGAGTCGAACATAGACTTCTCCAGACGAGTGGTAAATGCTGGAATACATGCCCACTCAACTGCCACAGAGGACAAGACGTCACCAGGTCTTATCATTAATTAATTATAAGCCATTGATCTCTGTTCTTATTTACAGCTATTATGGTACACCAATAATGGAACGGCAACTTAACAAAAAGAATTAATGGAAACTGCGTTTCAGGCACGTTAATATACAGTAATGATTCATGATTTATATATACAGTATATAAAAAAAAGAGCAAAGAACAACGAATTTTATGTACGAAACAAATGATTACGCTTTTGCGCATTCTCCATATCGCACATTCATTCCCATATCCTTATATTGTAGCCTTTGTGATATGTATGAAAAAAAAAAGAAAAAAAAAAGAACAGAAATACGTAATAACTGCTGGCTTTCTATTGGTCTGAATTTAATGATTGGGAAGCTTAATAAATCATTCGAAACAAGCCATATATAAAATTTCATGAAAATCTGTCCACGGAGTAGAGCTGTTATATGCGGACGGACGGATGGACATAGTAAAGACAATACAATAGGCGCGTTATGCATATATGCTAACGCAACAAAAAAGGTATAGCATTATAAATGAATATAAAAGTTTTGATAAATAATGAATTTTCATGATTTTATACTTATTTAGAACAATAAAGAAAGTGAAAAATTCGGAAACCACAAGGATTTTCAAAATTCTACCTCTTGTTGCATGCGTGTACTGCCATAACACACACAAAAAAACAATTTTCATGGAAATATTATATTGCATCCCTTGGATATCAAGCAAAAAAATGCGAACAGATAGTTTCGATGCCGATACACACACACATTTGACACGCTACCACAATCATGGAATACTCAGCGGATTAAATTCGAAACTATTTTGGAATGTAAGCGAAGAAGGTTTCGCCAATAAACAACAGGATTTCTTGCCTTCGTGTTATTTTCATACATGGCAGCAAACTTGTTGGAGTAGCTATTTTTACTTGATTTCGCTCGTTTTTTTTTTTTTTTTTTACTTCGAAGGCTAGTTACCTGCGTCCCTAACTTCTAGAACTGAAGTGAATTGAGTACTGATACTAGAGAACAAAAAAGGATGCATATTTCCCCGAGTATGGATGCAAGATCATTTCAATAAGAACACCTTCAAGTACTAGCATTAACTGAAGAATGAAGGGTGATAGTAAATAAATTTAAAGAAAAAACCTTCCTTTTGTAAAACTGACTTTTGAAAGGAATACTTTTCAAATTCCAACAAAATTTGTAATTTTTTTTTTTTTTTTTTTTTTTTTGAACATTACTAATGATATTGGGAGTGATCGGAAGATATCTGAGAAGAATACAATGCTTAAATTAATTAGTATGTGGAAAGATAGTGGAATATTAGTAAGACAGGAGATGTGACTAGGATGTTTATACCTAATGTGACCTTTCTTCTTCTTCTTCTTCTTCTTTGGTCCTTAGCTGGCAGCTGGGGGAGGCGGTTGGCCACGCAACCAGTATGCTGCTGTAGGTGCCGCAGGGTTTCGGACTTGCTCTGTGATGTTCTTCCATACCTTACGATCCATGGCTTCAGTCCTGGCCTGGTTAAGGTCGAGACGTCGGCTCTTCAAGTCATCTTCCACTTGCTTGGCCCACGTTTTCCTAGGCGCGGTCCGTTGGATGCTCCATTGGGTGGGTCGTTGTCTCCAAAGGAGTGTGGATGGTATTCTGTTCGTGCCCATTCTACATACGTGGCCAAACCATCTGAGCCTTCGCTTCTGGATTTGGTCGGCAATGGTTGGTTGCTGTTGGCATCTGGCGCGGATGGTATCATTAGTGATGCGGTCGCGAAGAGAGATGCCCAAGATCTGCCGCAGGCATCGCATTTGGAATACCTCAAGTTTGTTCAAATCTAACTTGAGACAAATCCATGTTTCCGATCCGTAAAGAAGAATGGGCAGGATCAAAGTCCGGAAGAGTCGGATTTTAGTCTTTGTGGAAATGTTGGTCCTCTTCCACAGACACCATTTGAGCGAGGCGAACGCAGTGGCCGCCTGTCCAATTCTGCTGTGGATTTCCATGGTGGATGCAACTTTCATCTCCTGGACCAGCGACCCAAGGTATTTAAAGTCCTGCACTTGCTCGATCTGGACGCCTTCGAGATAGATGGTGGCTTGCGACCCATCTGTTGTCAGGGCCTTTGTCTTACCAGCATTGATCTTCAAACCGTATGGCCGGGCAATGTCGTAGAGGATGTCCGTGGCTTCAGCGTCGTTACCGGCAAGGATAGCACTATCATCACTATCATCAAAATGTGACCTTTAATGTTGATCATAAGAAAAATAAGTGGTTTTACATAAATATGGAAACTTCCTTTTTAATGGATCATGGGCCTTTGAGAAGTAAGTTATGTGAGTTACGATTGGAGTCTGATCCACATTGTGTTTTGTCAAGCGTTAGAATCTTGGGATCATGTGCTGTTCGATTGTCCAATTTATGAGCAGTTAAGAATAACTCTCAGTACCCATGCGCCTGATCTACATAGAGGGTTTGAACAGGTACTTGTTATCTAATCCTGAGTATTTTCAGTTATTACAAGACTTTGTGCAAAAAGAGTTTTTCGGAAAAGGAGGCAATTGGCTATTTTGGTAAATTCTGATTAGTTTAACCTTGTATCAGTTGCTCCTGTACATTTATTTTTTTAAATTTTATATATATACAGGCATACCTCGAATAACGAATAGGATGCGTTCCACGAAATTACTTCGTTAAGCGAAACTTCGTTTTCAGAGGTAAAAATACTATGGCCAGAATTAGGGATACGTTCCTACGTAAAGAAAATGAAAAGCTTTTTTTTTTCGAACAAAGAAAAGTTTTATTAAATAAACATTCAACTTACATACAAAGTGAAATCACATTTTAAAATATGAGTCTAAAGTTGATTGCTTATGCTTTTTTTCTCTTTCATTTAACAATTGTCTATACGGAGTTATTGCATTTAACACTGATCGCTTAACAATAAAACTTCTTCCTAAATCAGGATCATTTTCACTAAAAAAATTTAAACGTTTTCAATGTCATTTAAGCAGCTTTTTAAATCTTTGTTAACACTTTTTCGGCAGGAACTTCTTTAACTTCGTCTTCATTATCTTTGTCTTCGTTGCTAACAAGGTTTCCTAAATCTTCCACTGAAAAACCATCATCTTCTGCATTCAATAAATTTCTAACATCCTCTTCATCGACATTTTCGAAACCTATTGATTGAGCCATCTGCATAACTTCATTTCTAATTTCTTGGATGCTATTTTTTTCTTCTAGTACAACTTCTGGCCATATTTTGCGCCAAACTCCATTTAAGCATTTCTTAGTGACTTCTTTCCAAGAACTATCAATGTTTTCAATTGCCTTTTTAATGGTGTAGTTTTTCCAAAAAGTTTTAACTGTCATTTCCTCTTTATCCTCTAGTTCAGTTAAATTGCTTAATGTTCGACGCAGATAATAAGCTTTAAATGATGCTATCACTCCCTGATCCAATGGTTGAATCAAAGAAGTTGTGTTTGCTGGAAGAAACACAACTTTGACAGGAATGCATATGTCCAACGTGTTAAGATCAGTAGGATGTCTCGGAGCATTGTCTAACAACAAAAGAGCTTTTTCTTCAAAGTTGTTTTTTTGACAATACCGTTTTACTTCAGGACAAAAGTGGTTAACAAACCAATCAGTAAATAACTCCTTGGTAACCCACGCTTTTCTATTTGCTTTCCATATTACAGGTAAATTCATTTTTATGTTACCTTTTAACGCCCTCGGATTTTCTGAATGGTAAACTAATAACAATTTTAATTTATAATCGCCAGAGGCATTCAATCGAAAGAGTAACATTAAACGGTTTTTGGCTGCTTTGAACCCAGCAGTTGGTTTTTCTTCAATAGAAATGAAACTTTTTCTTGGTAGCCGTTTCCAGAACATACCGCTTTCGTCAACACTGAACACCAAATTTGGTGGAAAATTTTCACGTTCAATTATTTCCTTTAGTTTTTCTGAAAACTTATTTGCGGCTTCTCCTGTTAATTTTACACTATGAACCCTGGCCCGTTTTTTAAATTTCTCGAACCAACCACGAGAAGCCCAAAAGGTTTCCGTAATTTCGTCAGTTTGTTTAGATTTCGGGTGATTAAACTGGAATATTTTTTTATGTTAAATGGGGCTTGAAATTGCGGACTTCGTTATATCGAAGCTTCGTTATCAGAGGTAACGTTAACCGAGGTATGCATATATATTTTGACTTTCCCCTCCTCCCAGACGTTTTTTTTTTTTTTTTGGCTGGCATCAGAGAATATACTAATGCGGCGGGATTATGTCTAGGGTTTGTGGGGGGTCGGTTTTTTTTTTTTTTTTTTTTTGTGTTCCCGCACTCCTTGCTTGAGGTTTTTTTTTGGCATCGGAGAGTTGGCTGATGCGGGATTGTTTTTTTTATTTTAAAATTATTTTTCTTATTTTTATTTATTCTATTTTTTAAACTAATTAATTAATTAATTTATTTTTTAAAATTATTTTTATTTTATTTAAACATATATATTTTATTTATTATTATTATTTTTTTTTAAATTTATTTTATTATTATTTTTTTTTCTCTCCTGGTGTGGGCAGCCAGGGGGTGGTGGTGGCTCCCAATGGTATTGTACTCCATCCATTGGGAGCGGAGTTGGTGCTTGATGCACAGTTAGTAAAGCAGTAATGTTTACCGCCTGGTTCCCCGTCCCTGGGTTCTAATGAACCTGTGGACGGGGAGCCAGGTGGCAAACATCCCCTGTGGGTGTTTTCCCCCCTGGTGGTATAGTAGCCTGTTTTTTTTTTTTATTTAGATTTAATTTAATACAGAATATATGGTGGAAATGTACACTTGTCTAGGTGCCACCATAGGCAGTTATATACAATGTTAATGATAAATTTAGTTTGCACAGATGGAACAGACTAAATGAGACCTAGTGACTTTTTCAGGGCTGATGACGATTGAGTCTGGCTTTCTTGCATCTCTTTATCTTTTTGATACTGATATACACTGTATTGCGAAAAGCAAAGACACTTACGTGTTTCAAAGAACCTTTTATTGATGCAATATTTAATAATATGTCAGCCCATCTCTGGCCTTAATTACGCATTATCCTCTTCGGTAGGTTACAAGCCAATTTTTGATAACAGAAAGGCGGTATTTTGGTTGTATCACTCCTTCAATCCGTCGGTCAATTCAGTCATGATTGTAAACGCATTGGTATGGACTGGTCTGAAGCCAACGTTCCAGTTCATCCCAATGGTTAAGGTGATTGCTTTGGGCAGGTCAATGAAACTTTTATACGCCATATTCCCAATTTTTTCCATATGACATGGTGCAGTTTCTTGGTGAAACAGAATAAGGCCCTTCCCATGTAATGTAGTAAGAAGGGGAACTGTCGGGAATATAAATGTACTGCATGGTACTCATTATTCCATGACTGATAATCTAGTGGTCCAGGCCCAAACCACTAGAAAACCCTAGACGATAATAGTATCTCAGTTAAAATTCACAGTTGGGACGACACACTCTGTTAAATATTACAGCGCGGTATGCCAGGTCGCTGATGCGTCTAAATTCTGCAATAACAACCATGACGTTTTCATTTGGTGATTTCTTCAGCCACCATTTTTCTAGTACTTTGTTTCTCCAGTTGAAATTGTTTTTTTTTAAATAATAAATGATTTAAAAAAACATTTCTCGTTTATTTTTAGTCTCACTTTTTATATTTTTCGTCTTGCTTGTCCTTGCACTGAATTTCACACATACGGTGCCCTTCATATCTTCCCACCTACTTCATATCGCATGATACAAACATGATTCTGTTACTGAAGAGCACTTAATTTTATGAAAAGGATAAGTGTAACTAATAAAGTTACCCTTCAGTGTAGATGCCATTTTTATTTATGCTGCCTCATTTCATATGTGTACCAGTCTTAAACATATTAAATGGGAAAAGGGGTAGTATGTTTAATTAGATATACTGTACTTAGCATTTAATTTAGCATGGTGATTCAAATAAATGACGAATGTTTGTGTTTTGATCCCGCATCAACACTGCCCTACCATTAATATTCGGGCACCTTCATATTTACAAATAACTTTCATTTACAAGAAAAGTAATAACACGTGCTGAAGATTTTAGTCGTTATGACAGGCTTAGTCTCCGTGGAACACTCTCCACCAGTTTTTTGTAAATGTCCCCAGATATTTTTCGCCATTCGGCCTTCAGAGCGGCGAGCAGTTCTGCTCTGATTTTTTGGGCAGTCTTTCCTCACATACAGCCGATGATCCAATTTACCCCAGAAGTTCTCTGTAGGATTGAAGTCAGCACTGTGGACTGGCCAGACCAACTTTTCGTTGCCAGTCCATAGTGCTGACTTCAATGGTTTCGGCACGAGTCCGCTTCTATTTGCAGATTACATAATTAATCGTCGACCCAGAGATCTATACTGCCGTTAAAACCATGCGTCCAGACCGATTTCTTAGGTGGCACCTTATTATCATTCTGTGTTGGATGTTTGTTAACTTCACCGATCGCGGCATCTGTATTCACAATCGTACTGCTGTCTCCTCGAAGGTCTAAGTATATTTATAGTTGTCTGACACGTGTAACATTGGTAGGACGTGACGAACGCAGTGGTGTCTGGATATTAATTATAAAGCAGTGGAGTTATAAGCCATTCATGATCAGTTAAAATTCTTCGTCGTGATTCGTGTTTGATTAAAATAAAAACCAAACACGAATTCTGTTTCTTTTGTAGTCCGTTGAATTTTTTATTACGGAAATGAGGCTGTAAGTAAACAACTATCGGATGGGTGGATAGTCGTTTCTAAAAATAAGATCAAAGGTCAAGACATCAACAGGAGTAGTGGTAAATTGCACACTCTGGACTTCCATGATAGATCAGTGGCTTACAAACTACGACTAAAAAGTACAAACACTAAGTCTTGCTTGCATCCATCGTTTTTGGTTTTTTTCTGATGGGAGTGAAATTCGGTTCGGTCTTCGAGTATTGTACATCATGCTTGAACTTTAGAGTGATGAAAAGATGTCGCCTGGAGCGACGAATCGCTCTAGACGCTGCTCAAGTAAATAAATGAAGTTTATTTACTTGTTTGTGTAGAGTATTCAGATGTGAGTAACATAAAGCTAAAAAAAAGAACGCCTGCAAAATGGCATAAAAATAAAGAACAAAGTAATTTCTTAAACGGAGAAATATTAATGAGTAGAATTAATGTGATGCTTGTTAACTATCTACAAAACAAGTTAGGAATATTTGGAGTGCGTGACATTGCAAGCGCGTTCGACTATTTTAATTGAATTTTCATTTTCTGTGATTAATAGAAGCTAAATAACTAATTAGCTTGTTTTCAGTTAATTAGTAATTAACTAATAATATATATAAGTAATTGTTTTCAACATAACATTCACTCGACTTTTTTGTGTTGTCCTTTACTTATTTCCGCTTGGATTTTAATAAAAATTTAAAAGAAACATACATCAGATCTTAGTGTATGCTGCCAACACTTTCGCAATGTACTTTACTCATTTCGTCTTGGATTATAATAATATTTGAAAGGTAACACGTAGTTTACGTTTCTTCTGTAATTAATATAATAAGAAAATGCAGTATTACGTAATAATTCACGATTTATATATTAATAAGTTAATACCAAAAGAACCGAGCTCATCTTAAAGCACCCACTTGATAATATGCGAACATAAAACATTTTTGTTCGTCAGCCATATTGCCTATTGTGTCAGCGACTGAATAGGCAATATGGCTATTTCCTCCGGTCAGCGACGGCAACTAACTGTCCAGTGCTTCAGCTATAATATACGGTATATGGATAGCCCATGTGATATTTATGAAAAAAAAAAACATGAAATAATAATGACGAATTTCTATTTGTCCTATTTTAATGAAATTTTGTCTAGCTGGACAAATCTTTCTAAAAGAGCTAAATATAAAATTCTATGAAAATCTATTTATTGGAAGTCGAATTGTTGTTACATGCGGGACGGGCGGAACAAAGAAATAATAAAAAATTGCGAGATTTCTGTTGGTCCGATTTAATGAAGTTTTGGCCGGCTTGACAAGGCATTCTAATGGAGCGAAATATAAAATTGCGGGTAACTCCATCCACTGGGAGTCGAGTTATTACATGCGGACGAACAGACAGACGGATTTGTTACAAAAGAGAGTGCATGAATGGGTCCAAGATTTGGAAGATTCTGCCGACCAGGCTAGGCTAACCTAGCCTGGTCGGTTGTGCCGTTTACTGGCTCGCTTACTTTTAGGCAAAAAAGAATGCAATCCACGACTCATCCATTCCCCATATAACTACAACTAAGAAATCATCTTATTCAGCTCCATATCGAGTCAGCAAAATTTTCCACTCATTCATGGAAATCGTTACAAAAACGCCCGTTTCCTACAACTAGGAGTGGTGATATGTGAGTGAGGAACTCATCATGAGCATCATCGGATCACCATCTATTGGTCTGATTTTAATAAAATTTAGATGGCTTCGACAAATATTTCTAAAAGAGCCAGTATAAATTTTATGAAAATCAGTATTTTATACTGGCTGATCTTCAGAGAGGTTTGCTTACAGCTTGACAAAACCAGTCTTCACAGTGCCCGCGCAACTACTGATAGCGTTCAAGTTTCCATTTTGAGTTGCTGACACAACCTCCTGTATTCTCCAGATAGCAGGGAAAGCACTTCCACTCCAATGGCTAGGTCCAAAGCGTGCATCAGTTGCTCAGCAAGAAACCAAAGAAATTATTCTCTGACGGTATCCTGGCACTGGTTTCACGATGGAAGACGTGTGTTGCTAGAGGGCAAGATTATATTCAGTAATAATGGTTTCTTACCACACATTTGAATAAAGAATTGTTTAACTTTTATGTTTTCATTTGAGCCACCCACATATATTTACAAAATATAATTAGTGGGTTCTCTTAAAACGGATGCGACATTAGCTTCTTTTCTTGCAGCATTTTGTTGTTTCAGTTGTTATTTTAGAGGGGCGTTTATTTTTATGAAATAAAAATAAACAATCTAAAATAAAAATAGTTAACTGTAGTATTGAGAACACAAAACGTCATTAGATGTAAGATAAAAATTACAAACAAAAAGCTAAATGTTTTTATAATCATGACAATTTTTCCAAAGGTTTTTATCTCCAATAATAGTGGCTCTATTGTACTTCAAAATTAACACTAAAAAGGGAAGAAAATTGAAATATTACTTAAAATTTAAATACCCACAGTTGCCAACTTGCTGTCGAAAGAGTGTCGCAAAGGTACAGCATTTTTTTTTTTTTTTTTTTAATTTCTGCTTCCCTTTCAATTTTACTAAACTGTTGTGACAATTTCAGGTTTAACTGGTGACGTCCAACGCATTAAAACGTTTTCATGAATTTTGTACGATAATGACTGGTGGCAGTAATAGTAATTAAATTTGAAAGATGTGTTAGGATTACTACATGTGATCGTTGATGCAATAAGTTTCATGATAATTTTCTTCTGTGTCATTTTTCCTTAACTAAATATGATTCATTTTTTTAATTACGCAATGATTGGACGCGTATGTGTGGATAATAAATTCTGTCGTAAGCTGTGCGATTCCCGTTAATCCTAACAGAGATAAGAAATGTGGTATTAAAGAAGTTGATTTTGCATGGAGAAATCTTTATCAGCGTTTCCATTATAGAAACATTTTTGGACAAAAAAAAAAAAAAAAAAAAAAAAAAGAAGAAGAGGAAAAGATCGATTCAAAGAACTACCACGTCATAGAAACAGGGAAACCCATTCTAAGAAAACAAAAATTCGAACAGACTTGCTTTTTTTTTTGCTTGTCCTGAAATGTTTTTGATATTTCGCAATTTATGATTTAAGTCATTTTATACAAAGCAGTGCGCCATTTGTTACAGACGCTTTCCTTTTAGTTATAGCTAAATCCTTTGATAATGACATATTGGCCTATTAATTAATAAGCTAAATCTCTGTGGAATCAGTTCGTGGTTGTCTCAAAATATTAAGATTTGTTCGAGGATTGTAGATGGTACTACCTCTGCTCCTTTACTTATACTACCAGGAGTACCTAAGGACTTTTCTTTAGGGGGCTCTTTTATTAGGGGTGTTAGCATATATACATAATGCGACTATTGTCTTCACTATGTTTGTCCGTCCGCACAAATAAACTGGACTTTCAGTGGACGGATTTTAGTAGTCTTATATTTGTACCTTTTTTTTTTTTTTTATAATTGTCAAGCTATTCCAAATTTCATTAAAATCAGATAAATAGAAATCCGACAATTATTCTTTCCTTTTTTTTTTCTATCGTCATGTAATAAATCGATCCAGAAATTATTTGTTTTTTCTCACATATCACATAGGCTATTCATATACTGTATATGGTAGCTGAAGCACAGATATGTTCGTTGCAATGGGGCTGGATGGACGAATGAATGGGCAATATGGCTAATGCATAGTCGTTGCTTTTTGCTCTTTTTTTTTTGTTATAAATCATGAATTACTATTTGCTAACGAGCCTGAAATGAAACGCACTGCGTATATCAAGTAACTTGTTTTTATTCCAGCGTCAATGATCTTCCAACTTGTATTAGTAAATTTAGTGTCAACCTATTTCTGTTTGCTGATGATATGAAACTGTTTAAATGAATCTAGTATTGATGACTGTATTCTCTTGGAAAATTCTTTCAGTTACACTGAATAAGTGTTTACCACTACCAGTCTAGCCATTCTGACCAGTTTCAGTTTACATCCGGTAGCCCATATACACTATCATCTCTTGTCTTTCAAGGACTAGGCATAATCAAAATATTCAGTAAAACTGTTCCATATGACAAAGCTCTTTTCTCTCTCTACGAATGGTTAATTCTTCCAACTTGACTTTGGGGATACGGTCTGGGATCATAAACTGGGCCCATATCATATTCAAAACCTAAATTAACTGTGATTTCAATACTGTGAACTCGGATTTCGGAGTTAATAGACAGCATAAAACGAACTGGGCTTTTCTATACGGGATCTGGTTAAGTAACTTCCTCAGCTTGATGGTATTTGCCCCAAATACTATCAGACTAAGGTATTTATGGAAAGACTCAGCCATAAATACCTGCCTGCCAAGCATGTCATATATCAGTGAGGATTCATCTGTGCTTCCAACGAGGGTATTCCAGAACTCGTCCAACTGAATAAGCTTTGGTAAGGGAGAATACACGACACAGAAAAATTTCAAATTCCAAGAGTTCAAAAAAAGTTTGGAATTTGTGTACTACAGTACTGTACATTAGTAGTAATACTACGTATACTAAATATTAATAATATTATTTTTTATATAAATATAGTATTAATAATTACTTTGGAATATTTTAAATCTGAACTCCGCTATTTTTAGATTTTATTAATAACCTGGAATCGTGATGGTGCCATCTTGCCCGCACTTATTTCTAAAGAGAATTTTTCCCCCTCTGGCATTTTGAATTCAAGGTAAATTTGTTAAATATTCGTGTTTCCTCTAAACTAAAGTCGAAAAACAATTGAAATTTTTCAAATTGTTTTTAAGAGGTCAGTTGTCTTATTTTTTTAGATGTTTATCACTAGTATTTATTCCGTTACATAACTGAACAAATATTATGGTAAAACTCCTAATCGCAAAAAAGGAATCAGCTTTCGCTTTCATATATTCGCACTGTTCATTTATGAATTGGCTCAGAGTGTTGCTGAAGTGAAGAAAAAATCGAATCTGATCTCTGCTGGCCTGCTGCTGCTGCCATCTGCCGTCCCTCTCGAACACTTCGCGAGCATCGCGCAGCGCCCTCTGAGAAGGTTTCATTTTGACCCCGACATTATAAGCAGCTTTGCCCGACAGTGATCATTGTAAAGCGGCAAGAATAACAACCAGTTCCTCCCTACAAAATCTGTGGAATAGTAACAGTTTGTGCGTGTACAGAAGCTGGGCAGGATTTGCCAACACTGCAGGTACGTTAAGTTCATAGTGACTTGCTTATTACATTTGTTACATAGAATTTATTAAACTGCGTCCGACCGGAGATGGCTGCTTCCTTGCAGTCTACGGCTTCGCCGTAGACTGCGTTGTTCTAGGTTGCTACAGCCGCACAGCCCTGGGACCACATGCCACACGTCTGTGAAGACATGGCGTGCGGATAATTCCTTCTTAACGCCTGGGGCTAAGTGAAAGACTAGCACCTGGTTTTAATGGAAGAGGATACTGTATTGAAGCCTGCTTTTCTGCAATAGGGAAAGCGTGTTCTTAAAGAAAAGGATATTGCCTCAAGACGTCAACCTTTGTCCGCGATTTTGCTATGCTCCGCAAAATTGGATTTGGGTTTCGATTGACTTTAGATTATTTATGAGTCATTTCTGCAGGCGATTATAGGGAAAGTGAAACCGAAACCCATTCCCCCCCCCATTCCCTTAATAGTATGGTATTCCTACGTAAGCATTTATTCGACTCAGTGATTTGGATAATGGTTATCAGCTACATTGAACAGTATCAGCGAACTAAGAGGCGGTAGTCATTTGTTTTTGGTATTCTGGTGAACCAATTTATCGGAATTCAAATATATTTTTTTTTACTTAACATTGTAGCAAAAGTAAACCACATTTTTTCCGTTTTGACAGTCTGCTAACCTTCTGTTAGATTTGATCACTGTTTTCAGCCATGAGGTTAACTATTGAATTTTACGCCATCTATCGCAGAAAGAACCATGCGATTTTTATTTTACTTTTTATTTTTTGTTCAAATTAATCGAATTACTCTTGAAATTCTCCGTTCCTGAACTGGAAAAATTCTTTACTCACCGGATAAATCCGACACAATGTTTTCTCACTCGTTTTAGTTTGTATTAAAAGAATTAGATTGCTAGAAATATAATTTTATCTTTATATCTTTCTCTCTATATATATTTTTTTATTAATTGCCAAATGAATTTGTGAGTTGGGAAAATACTGTCATATAGGAAAATGCAAATAAAAGTACGTAAGTTGTGATTACACTGGAAGTTGCCTCTCTTATTGTCCAGACATGGATTCTCTCCTCCAGTGGTACAGCTGCGTCAGGGCACAGTCTCAGTGGGCGGGCCCAAAAGTAAAAGAGAAAAATGGGAAAATTACATAAAAATGAATAAGGTTGTACCAGAGCCTAAACTCGAGATGATACGATACTGTCTTCTGATGGATTTCATGGATTTCTCTCATATAGATTTACCGATCAACAAATACGAACCCTTTCTATGTTTTTTTTTTTTTTTTTGTTAAATAAGGTGCAGTGCATATCACCATAATCCATGCTCAGTAGTGTCTTGCTCAGTTCTGCCCAAGAAAATTATTTAATATCGTTTTCTCCCACACGAATTTTCAATAAAATACTACATGGTTTTATGTGAAATACAGACCTGTTTAAATATATGTAGAAGGTCTACATTGGTTGTAAAAAAAATTTAAATAATTAATGTGCTTTGTGATGGATTAGAAGAGTTATTTAAATATTTTAATGCATTATTTTAAACCAAAGTAATACTCGAAGTTCATATATATTTTAACTGGGGTTTATTTCATACAATACGTTTACAAATACAAATAAATAATCATACAAAAAATTTTTCTCTTTTTATTGAGAATATAGGTTTTAAAATTGTGATAATATAAGCTTTATTTATATAAAGACGGTGAATGGTTGCGATTAAGATCTAAAATGAAAAAAAAAAAAAAAAAAAAGAAGAAAAACCTCCATATTTGAAAAAGCTCCGTTTTTGACTCTTCCAAGAGGTTCCTCTCTGGACGAATATCGTTTTTCACCCCAAGTCCTTGCTCCCGATAAAATATTTTTCAGAAGACCGAATTAAAATTGATGAGCACTCATTTGACAGATGCTATTATTTTTCTTAAAAGTCAAATAGATTCTCTCTCTCTCTCTCTCTCTCTCTCTGCAAAATTAAGAGTAACCTCTGAAGTTTATGCCGAAATTTCCAATATACCTTTTTGTACGAAGAGAACAGCGTACATCTGTTAACCAAAGGTTGAGCACGTATTTCGTTTATAACATCCTATTTATCTCCTTAAGGAAAGGTTGACGTATTTATCTCAAGAAAGCCACCTGGTAGTATTTTCTCATAGTTACTGATCTTTTTAGTGTTCTTCCGTCTTCGGTTACTATTCTGCTCCCAGCGCCAATCCAATTTCAGTAACGTCAGCTTTGATGGATGCCCTTTCACTTCCATTAAAGCAGATTTTCTTAATATTATTGTCTACCCTATCAAACACACCGCTAGATCACTTGAAAATATCGCTAAGAAATCCCACATTGCACTGCCGGCTGTATCTCTAAATCTACTTGGATTACGAGTAAAGAAAGAAAGAAAGAACAAAAAAAAAAAAAGAAGGGGGAAAAAGATATATGAAATAAATCGTCTTGTAATCGAGGGAAGAGATAAATGGTCAACATTTCTTTCTTGATAGAGAGAAAGAGTGATATTGTAGAATTAGGGTTCACTGTAACGTTTTTGGGTATACATCAGATTTCAAGTCCTGGTGATATGTGCATTGGTGGTAAATAGTTTACGACGTAGAACGACATCACTGCCTTTTCCACGAAATCTCAACAAATAAGAAACAACAGATAAATGAAGTGCTATCCGTGTTTTATGTGATGCCAATTTTTGGAATAATCTTAATTTGCTTCCACTTTTTACAAAATTTAGACCCCCCAACAGAAAATTACGTAAAAAATTAAAGATCTCTCATTTCCAACTCGAATGTAGTATGACGTATGGTATTCAAAAGCGTTATTTCTTTAAAAAAATAAGGTTCTGTTTTCGATGGATGTAAAAGAAAAAATTACTGGTAGAAACAATATATGGAAGAAAATCTACAAAAAAGCGAAAAATTTTGAATTCTCCATGTCGAGAAATCAGAAAATTAGTATTGTACTCAGTGCGTTACATTTCAGGCGTTAGCAAATAGTAATGATTCATGATTTATAACAAAAAAGAGCAAAAACAACGACTTTTCTGCGCGAACCGAGAAAACTTCTTTTCTGCGCATCCACTACGTTGTCCATTCATTCCTCCAACCAATGCATGGCAACAAATATAACATCTAGGGCTTCAGCTACAATATACGGTATATGGATAGCCTATGTGATGTGTTGGAAAGAAATAATAATTGCCTGATTTTTATTAGTTTGATTTTAATGAAATTTGGAATGGCTTGAGAAATCTTTTAAAAGGCCCAATCATAAAATTTCATGAAAATCGAGCACGTTGTTAGAACTGGGCGTGGTGATAACCATAGCATATATGCGCATTATGCATATATGCTAATACTCTGAAAGATTGCTGGGTGTCTCACATAATTGACTTGAAAACTTTTAGCAATTTTTATCTTTCAGTTTACCTTATTTAAATGCAAATTTCAGCAAAAATAATAACGAATCCAGTTTATAGTTTGTTTTTGAATGGATGTCGCGACATGTTGCCATCATAATGTAATCTTACAAGCAAAACTTTCATTTTCATTGTAACATTTCAAAATTTGTCATGTAATGTGCAAAATGTCACAAATTCTCATATCCTTTCATACGTACGGCTCCACAACTCTTATGATTAGCTCCTAATTAAAATAAACTTCAATTGAAGACTTACAATAAAGAGCCAGGGAAGTTCTTTGGGTTAAAAAAAATGTTCAGAAATTATCACTGGTCAAGAAAAATTCCATGTTTTAAACACTGGATTTCAATAGCTGTCAGATCATATTATATATTAATTTCAAAAAAGAAAGAATTTCTAATTTTCACGTCGTCAGAAAGTCTAATTAAACAACCTGGTAATATTTTTCAGTGTATCGAGAACCTGAAAGTGAATATTCTTCTTAGACCATCTCTGTTTATCATCAAACAAGATTGATTTGCCATTCATTTTGCTGCTGATGTGGGAGTTTTTGTTATATCGTCATCAGTGATTACTTACCGATACTCATGTTGTACAGCTTACATTGATGCGGTACCTTTTGCTTACAGTTCCTTCTGCGGCCTCAAATCAACAGTACCTTTCTCTGATCATCGTGTTTTTGTCAATCATGGGTGCCCTTTGGTTGCTAATGTAATTTACTTTCAGGCATAAATATTGTGGACAGATTTAATACTAGATGTTCGCCCCACTGTTTTTCCTTAAATTGGATGAGCAAGAGCGGATCGTTTGTTCACATTTGAAGCTTCCATTATGTTGATACCAGCAAAGCGTGAACAGGAGCGAACGCTGACACAGCACAAAAGCTTACTACGAGAAGGAAATTTCTCTGCGTCACAGTTTAGCTGCAAAGCGACAAATGGAGTAAACACCCGCAGAGGATTATCATGGATGTAAAAAAGGCGTGTAGCAATGCTTAGAGTAAGCTTATCATCCTAAAGAACCGCAATCTATAATGCACCAGTTTAAAGTTAAGAAGGCAGTGCTAATAAGTAAATATCTGAATGCTTTACTATTCTTATTCACTCAAGCAGTTACTCTTAATATTTGCAAGGCTTTTGATCGTGTTTGGCATAAAGGCCTTCTAAACAAGCTGCCATCTTATAGATTGCGGACTGTTTGCAGTTGAGTAACAAGTTTTCTCTCTGATTTCTCGTTGTGGGTGATGGTAGATGTCTCTCTGTCTTTTAACTGCTCCTCCAAATCTGGTGTCCCTAAGGTTCAGTTCTTTCTCCTACTCCTTTTCTCTCGTATATTAATGGAAATCCCATAGTTTTGCTGATGACAGCATACGGCATTCCACCTTGCCCCGAACAAACACTTTCAACTTCAGTGCTAATTCCAGGTAATTCTTCAGTGGGGCAAAGATAATTTCGTTAATTTCAATCTTTCTAAAACTCAGTCTTGTCTTACATCTCGTAAAAAATGGTCTACCGCTTCTATGTGCCTATCTTCAATGACACTCATATTTCTAGACAAGATCACATATCTTTATTAGGGATTATCCTGAATTCTAAACAGTCTTGGTATAAGCACATCACAAATATTACTTCCTCTGCACCTAAAACTGTTTTTTTTTTTTGTGCTTTCGGCGTCACTTTTTACTTTTAGCAGCCACTAATTCTATACAAATCTCAAATCCGCCCTATAACGGAATATTGTTCCCACATCTCGGATGGTGCATCCAAACCTCTCTCAGGCTTCTAAACTTTATCCAAATGAGAGCAGTTACGTTAATTAATGACCCAGCTCTTACAAAGTCCCTCCACCCTCTGTCTCAAAGACGTTCTGTTTCTGCTGAATGCCTTTTTTATAGATACTTCCAGGCTGTTATTCCGAATTGGCTTCTATAATCCCCTCTCTTTCTTCTAAACCGAACACGTGCTGCAACCAGTCATCATCCATTTAGTCTCCGACTCCAAACTCACAGAACCAGCTTTTCTTCTGCCTCATTTATTCCTTCAAATTCTGTTTTCTTTATCAACCTTCCTTCACATGTATTTTCTGAAAACTACAACTTACAGAAATTGAATCGTAACATCAACAAGTATCTTCAGACTTCTCAACGTTCAACCCATGCATGGTAGTACTATGGACTCTAATATCTGTGTTTGTGGTTTTAATAAAAATAAAGATTAACACCACTACCAACAATACAAACTTTTTACCATATAGTAGTGATCTCTGCTTTGACTAATACACATTTATCATTTCTTAATACTGTACAACGTCCAACAACAAAAGTTAGGTTTGGAATATTTGTGACAAATTCTCTAACTGAAGGAGCTTATTTAATAATTACAAGCGTATTATTAGAGGTAATAATCGAAGCACTCCCTTTCTTTTTAAATACCTTTCTATATCCCTTACAAATCTAAAAACGTTGACTATTTCAATCAGATGTTTATAGTTACTGCTAGCAGTTCCATCTCCGTCCGCTGAATTTTTTTCTCTTGCTGTCTGGAAGTTAGAAAAATCCTATTTTCTGTTATGGATAACACTGGGAATTTGGGAGTAAACCCGAAGTAAATTTAGTAGGTTTTCGTGATCAAGATATTGCAGGAGAAATAGTTTCTAGTCCATGATATATTTTATAAGCCAGTAGAATCAATGGCACGCCACGTGCAAGCTATTCTCAAGGATACACAAGACCAGATGAATTGTAGGATCGAAATAAATAACAAGAATTGCTATTTCTTTGTTTCTCTACTTGAGAAAGATAGTAGGACCATAGGAAGAGAACAAATAGGAACGGGATTTGTAATGTTCTTGCTTTCGCATCGAAAGTTTTCGTTTAACGATGTCTCTGGATAGTAGTGGAATCCCACGAGTTCAAACAGTCCCTACTTGTTATTATTGGGGGTAATAACATAGTACCAACTAATACCTTCAGCTCATCCTTTTCCCCCTTCAATCACTGCTTTTATAAGTACGCAATCACGAGGAACACACACGAATTTTCCCAATTCCCTCGAAGGTTACTGTTTTCCAATAGTCTCTCCATTAAACTATGTTTTCTTTCCTTTGATATTATAAAAATATCTTACTAAACGACTTAGTGACATTACTTTAAATACTGTGTTCTGGACAATGCTGGATGATTCACACATTCTCATCTATCAAAGACCAACTGTTCTATCATAAAATGCCTATTAATTTTTATCTCTGTGCAATCTCAAATTAGTTGAGCGTGCATCATATGTACTTAATACGTAAGATGTCGTGAGCAATTTTTATGGGCATTTTCCACAACGTGGCTGAGTTAGTCGGTCTCAGGCGAAAAAACATGATTTTTTCGTCCAACAAACAGAAAATCGACCACAGAACACGCAATTTATAGACAGTATACGCGAAGCAATATGGTCTTAGTCACTGATGCTCCTAAAACAACAACAACAATGTTGTTATTGTAGTAGGAGCTGATGCTTCTGCAACAACAACGTAAGATGTATGCTCAACAAATTTGCTTTAAAAAATAATGTTTCCAAACTTATTTTGAAAGTTGATTTCTGGTCTTAAAAACTGCGTGTGAACAATGCTGCATTGAAAACTTATTTTATTTTTTTATTTAAGAAGCCTTTGCCCATTGGACCAGTTGAACACAGTCGTTCTCTGCGAATCTTATAAGATTTAAGCAAAGTGGTTTAGAAAATCTTAAATTCAGAATCATAGAGTTATAAACTATGAAAATTTACAATGCCTGAACGACTTTATACAAGGTGTTTGAATTAAAAGATACCGGGATCTCTTTCGCTTAATTTTAGGTTTAAGCTATTTGTGGCCCGAACCTTTTTGTTATATTTGAGCTGAAATTTTTGAATTCCATGTTAAAATGGACTAATCTCTTAAGTAATTGTAAAAAATGGACCATTTAGATTTTTTGCGATTTATAAATTAAAATTTTCCCTAATCAGTTGCATTTTTCTTGATTGCAAAATTGTTCCAATCCTCAGTTTTGTCTAAATATGCCATCTGCAAGGTTGTTAAAAATTAAAGTATCCTTGTGTATCCCTATGGCTCTGGATCGAGTTCTAAGGCTCGATCTGAAGAGAAATTTGGACAACATGTACAATAAAGAATGCGCTCACCATTTATTGGAAAAAAAAAAATAGTTACAAAATGTGTCACTATACGGCGCTGTGGCAATACAAATCACTTGAACAGCGATACAGTTGTTCAATGTGTCCTCCATTTTGATTAACAACAGTTTCCATTCGAAGAACAGAATTTTCTACAGCAGAACGTAACATGTCAAGTGGAATAGCCAGCACATGATGTCTAATGCTGTCATTTAGATCTGTCAGAGTTTGACATCCTTCTCGATACACCTGGTTTTTCAAAAAACCCCCACAACCAGAAGTCGCTTGGAGTGGGATCCAGTGATCGGGGGTGGCCAAGATGTCTGGAAACAACGACTGATGACCAGTTCGTCTGTAAAGTGTTGCTTTAGCAATCTTTGGACACAACGATGGATATGGGGTGGCGCACCATCTTGCATGAATATGGTATTCTGAAGGCACCCACGTTGTTGCAGCTCTGGTATTGCGCAATTTGCCAACATTTCACAATAACGCTGTCTAATGACGGAACAGGTGTGGGGTCCAGTCGGCGTTACCCGTTCAAAAAATATGGCCCAATCATGAATGTGGCCGTAAATCCACAACACTGTCACCTTTGGAGAATGCAACGAGACCTCTTGGATAACTCGAGGGTTTTCTGTTGCTCAAATGCGGCAGTTGTGCGTATTCACTTGTCCATTTAAGCAGAAGTGGGCTTCATCACTCCAAATGATGTTCCATGGCCAAATGATATCCACTGTCATTCGCGCCAGAAACTGAAGTGCGTATGTGAAACGAATAGCTGCATCACCATGCTTTAGCTGCAGTAGCATGTGCATCTTGTAAGGATAGTACCGAAACATCTGACGCATAACTAGCCTTACAGTGGAATATGCCATGTGGCATATTCCACTTCACGAGAAACAGCTGGCATACTTGCGCTATCACATGGAGATTGATTCGATAAATCCACGACAGCCCTAGCCACATCTTCAACACGAGAGGAGTCCACTCGTTTTCGACCTCTGCCTCGTTGAACACCAAGATGTCCTGTCGCTTCAAATTTCGCAATCATTTTGCGGACAGCACAAACAGTCATAGGTCTACGTGGGCCTTATGCTCTTCTGACGCCGGAATTGTCTGATAGCCGCAGCTGCCTTGTTGCTGTTCTGATAGTACAGCTTCACTAATACCACCTTTTCCTGCAACGTTGTTGCCATTGCTGCTGTAGTGCAGGCAAACATCTACTGTATGATTTTGAAGAGACTGTTTTGCTTTTATACAGTACAGTAGAGCTGAGTAGTGGCGCTATGGCGATAACACGATTATTATGGAAATAACTTAAGTTATTTTCATAATCGTAACTAAGATAGTTACGCGCCATACAGCGACAATAAATGGTGAGCGCATTCTTTATTGTACCTGTTGTCCAAATTTCTCTTCAGTACGAGCCTTAGAACTCGCTCCAGAGGCCTCTACATAGGGATACTTTAATTTTAACAACCCTGTATATATTTCTGAAAACGTAAAATTTATTTGAAGGTAAAACGCACACATATACGGTTGTGTATATAATGTATAGTGCTTTGCCTAGTTTAGATATAAGAAAGTATAGTAAGTACTGCGTTGTTTCATGGTATAATTTTAGCCCGAGCTGATTTCTCTAAACTGCTTTAATTTGAACATTTATATCTTAGAACAATTCTTATATTGCAAGTTTATGTGTTAATGAGTTACTAAGTGCTGCGCCGATATGGAGCGCCAACCTCCATATCGGCGCAGGGGACAATAATATTTGCATATTGTTAACAATGAGAGAATTTTGAAATAGTTAACAAGTAATTTAATGATAAATTAAATACTGAGAAATTGATAAAAAAAAGAATGAAGAAATTAAAAACAAAACTACGGATTACAGTTCCTAGTCTTGTAATCGATCAGTACGAAGACGACAGAGAGAATGAACTAGTGGTTTTGACAGCAGAAAAAAAAATAAATAAGAAACTGTCATATTAGGGTTACCCGAGAATAACCTCATCCACCCATGTGTATTATGTCCATAAATTGCGTGAGTTCTCTGACCTGTTCGCCTGCTTTGATGGCGTAAAAGTACGAGTTTCCGGGAGAAAAAAAAAAAAACTTGATATCCTCCCGAAAACTGACTAACTGAGCCGCATAGTGAAAAGAGCCTATAAAAGTTGCACAGAGCGAGAGAAATAAATTATTACTTGAATGACAGATCACAAGATTTCTTAAAATGGTGCAGAAGCAAACTACAAATTCTGTTCTCCATGCGAGATTTCAGAATCGATCGCTTCCCCCTCTGCTCTCTTACATATGAGATCATACCGTAAGGTGCCCCTTAGCTCTTCGGTGTCCCCTCCACTTAGAAAAGTAGTACTTTTGTCACTGGCTATGTACTTCACTAAGCGTTTTTTCCACACCGAGTGGAAAAGACCTGAATTCGAGTTCTGTCGATGACGGGAGGAATTTTTATGGGTCTTTTTCACAACGTGGCTGAGTTAGTCGGCCTCAGGCGAGGATAGCACGGTTTTTTCTCCCGGAGACTCGAGCTTTTCGTACAGCAAACACAAAATCAACCTCAGAACACACGCAATTTACAGACAGTATACACGGAGCAATATGGCCTTAGTCGTTGATGCTCCTAAAACCTTACTACAACAACAACTTTCCTGTAAAGGTTCCAAACGGGGAATCCAAAGTCTAAACGAATAAGAACAAAATATTTTTATCAAGGTAATATATCAAAAAATAAAATAATAGATTTCCCAATAATGTGGTCAAATCTGCCATTAATTGAAACTGCCAAGCCAAGTTCGTTGTACAGTTTTGTATGTAGTCCACCTTTTGGAAGACGAAGAAATTATGATGGAAATGAATACTGCAGTAGATTTAGTGCTATGAAGGATATGTTGTGGCACTTTGAATGGTTTACTTTGAAGGCATTGAGTGAAACCCAACTGATGATTTTGTTTATATTATGAATAGCATTACCCGTGTGTTTTTGTCCCCGTGCTGTTTATTTGTAATAGAATAGCATTATGGACAGACTAATGTTTCTAGTGCGAAGCGTTATTTGTACTAGCTCACCTATAAAGAAGTACGCCAAATGCAGATTTTTCACGAAGCTCAATCTCACCTGTAATCGGCTGTGTTGAGTCACAACTAAATAAGGTGCATCTTAGTTTGTAAATGGAGGAATGTCAAACTATTTGCAGTGAACGAAAAGAATGCTTTACATGTTGATTGACTACTTTGACCGTGGTTTTATATGGTCTACTGCTCGTATGGTCTTTGTCGTATATTATGTCTGTGCAAGTGTGTTCACGGAACGATTTGTATTCGTGTTTTTTTTTTTTTTTTTTTTTTGACTCAGCAGCTGGAATAATTCACGTGAAAAATCCTTTATCCCCCTCCCCCCAGATCGGTTAACCACATCCCTGATTGAAGAGTCCTTTAAGAATTTTTTGAGTGTCCGATCCCAGACGTCTTCAAATAAGTGAAAAGTGGCAAATTCGCTAAAGACTGCAATTGAGATGTGATATTGTATACAGGATGTCTCAAAAATATTGGTACAAACGTTTAGGGAAGGTAGGTAACATCTAAAGGAATGTGAATCGCATAGGAACCCATAACCGGAAACGTCACCGTAAGTCGGTACACGGCCCTGTTCATCAGTTCGCGAGAGGGAAAATTTCTGATTTACTCATTCAAGCAGTAGTCGCCGCACGAAGAGCATGCATCTTATACGAACTGTGAGCTGGCAGACATGCACCTAGTGTATGGATTAGCAGAGGGCAATGGACGAGCCGCTCAACGAATTTGTGGAGAACGCTTCCCAGACAGACATGTACCGGACCACCGTTTGTTTTGCGCGTGTGCATCAAAATTTGTGCGATTATGGGTCATTTAGAGGTAACAGGAGTAGTGCGGGCAGACCACGTTCGACGCGAACTCCCGCCATGGAAGAAAGTGTGTTGAATGCCGTCCAGAATTATCCTACTACCAGCACATGTGCCGTTGACTCTGCCTTAGGAGTGTGGCACCACGATTCCTTACACCCCTTTCATCTCCAAAGGGTTCAGTTACTGCTCCCCCAAGGTCATCCTGCACGTGTGGCTTTTGCGCAGTGGTTTCTCCAAGAAAGTGTTCAAGACTTCAATTTTCCAGCATATGTTTTGTTCACGGATGAGGCTTATTTCACTCGGGAAGGCATTATTCAATCAGCGCAATGCTCATCTGTGGGCTCACGACAACCCACATGGTGTGTGCCCCCATGCGGCACAACATTCGCAATAAATGTGCGGGCAGGTATGGTCGGTGACTGCTTAGTCGGCCCATACCTGTTACCATCCCGCATGAACTCCGCTAAATATCGGATCTTTCTTGAACTAGTTCTACCAGGGTTACTTGGTGATGTTCCAGCAAATGTGAGATGCAACATTTGGTTTCAACATGACGGGGGCGTCTGCCCGTTATGGAATGTGTGTTCGTGACCATTTGAACAGGCGTTTTGGGCGTCGATGGATTGGCCGTGGTGGGCCCGTTTCCTGGCCCCCACGCTCACCTGATTTATCGAGCCTTGATTTCTTTCTGTGGGGGGCACTCAAATCTATCGTGTTTGAATCGCCTGTGGAGACGGAAATGGATCTCGTGGCGAGACTCGTCTGCACTGCTGCTGCTACTGTCAAAGAATCTCCAGGTGTGTTCGACCGTGTCCGCCAATCCATGCTGCGTCGGTGTCACGCATGCATCGCGTCTCATGGTGGAACCTTCGAGCATCTGTTGTAACATCATGAAATGCATCCATCTCGTACTCCATTGTTAATATTATGTCAAATAAATGTTTGCCACTAATTACTGTCTTGTGTCATTTCTGCTTCTTGTGCCTCTGCTACTACTTTCTCGTGATGTTTCCGGTTATGGATTCCTATGCGATTCACATTCCTTTAGATGTTATCTACCTCCTCTAAACGTTTGTACCAATATTTTTGAGACACCCTGTATACACTGTAATTTCCCCAAATACTATAGATCAGACATAAGGAAGTGATTATTCCATTGTATAAAGCAATGGTAAGACTACCATCTTGAGTATTGCATACAGCTCTGAAAGCTTCATTTCATGAAGGAAGTGGATCTTTTGGAACAGTTGCACAGAACAGCAAAGGAGAGTAATGAGGGGAAATAAAATGATGCTCTTGCCAGGAAAGGCTTCAGTTCTGCAAATTGCAGTATCTGGAAACCAGCCACCTTCGAGGATGTGTGATTGAGGTGTTTACGGCTTTGAATGGTTTGAGTAAGCTAAATGCATACAAGGGCGCATGAATTCTATTCGAAGGATGGCTGCAGGATAGATATGTTGGAATTTGTCTTCAGCCAGCAATCGGTAGTTGATTGGTCGAACAAACTTCCATCTATTGTAACTTTTATTTTGTAACTTGTAACTTTTGTTTCTAATTACTTTAGTCAACATTACTATCAAAGGAATTTAATCTTCCTATCAAAGGAATTTAATAAACTTGTACAGTATTCTGTATTTCTCAGAAAAAGCTGAACTTATTGACATTATGAATTCTGAAAACATAGGCCTTTTCCGTTTTAAACTTCTATCTGTTGTTGCTAAAATTCGACAAATTATTAGAGGGATGGACAGGTGATTTGTGAAGTGGTGTTTTTTTTTTTTTTGTTGATTCTGTATAAGCTTGCTTTCATGCATCATTTGGCACTATTAATATACGTCATTTTATTCAGTAGAAAATAAAACAGTCTTTATTATTTTTTGTTAAGACATTTTCTCAGAAGGATTTAATTATTTGTTTAAATAATTTGAGGTGAAGCCTCAAATTATTTAATCAAAAAAAACATTTTAGCTAGGTTATAATGGCGACAGTGCGCCACGAGAGGAGTGTACCGTGCATCCCTAGTGGTTCAGGCAATTAGGGGATGGCAGATGCACAGGTAAAACGGTGACGTGACTTAAACATTTCTAATATGATCGCTTTCAGCGTAGACTTGCCAACAGTATTTCAAAATGGACATCGCTTGTAAAAAATATTGATGTTAACCAGCACAAATTAACAATTATTATTAATCATGCGTTCAATTTCACACAAATGGCATCCATTAGTAGCTATTGGTGTGTGATCATCGCTTACATTAATGCAGCGATTATACCTGCGTGGCCTTGAATCAATTATTCACTTAGGTTTCCAGGAATAGAATGCCCTGCACTGATGCCACGTCAAATAGATATATTACAGTTATATCCGTCCCAGTAGTGTCTTTTGTGAACACCAGGGCATAAATCTGTTCACCAACTTGCGAATCCACTACTGAGTCATTAAAATTAGGGTGATTGATTTTATGCAAGCTTCTGAGTCAAGAGATGTCAGCTTTATTTTCGCAATTTTTTTTTGTCTGGTTTTAAGCGATTTGAAAGACAAACAATCCAGCTGACATGTCTGTCGCTCCGAAATGCAGTGTTATACGACATTAAATTATGGGGGAAAAAACAAACCCCATAAATTGTGATGCTAGTTTGTTACAGAAGTGTTCCACATTTTTTTAATAAATTATCAAAAAAAAAAAAAAGTCGTAAAGAAGTAAGAACTGAACTGTAACTGTGAAAAATCTTATTTATACATTTGACGTATACTTATAATTCCACTATTATAGTAGGGTGTCGCTTTAAATATAGGTGTAAAATATTATTGAATTACCTGAAACAATAGCATATTTTCAAACACACAAATTACGCACGAATATTCATGCGGCCATTTTGTGAAAAAAAGCGTCTTCTGAAACTTTGGTCAATATTGTCGACTGTTTTTAAAAAATATCTTTTATACCTAAACAATCAGTAATTTGTAATGAAGTTGTTTGTTTTTAGGTGCATCAGCGACATAGGTCATATTGCGGCATATTTATTATGTCTGTAAATTGGGTGTGTTCTGTGGTCGATTTACTGGACGAAAAACTCAAATTTCTGGAGAAAAAACCGTACTACTCTCGTCTGAAACAAACTAACTCAGCCACGTTGTGAAAAAGGCCCATAAAAATTCCTCATGTCATCGATGGGATTCAAACTCAAGTCTTTTCCACCCGGTGTGGGGAGGACGGCGATTGTACCAGCTGTGCTGCCCCGAGGGCTGTAATAAAGTAACAATGGTTTAACATTTTAATTTGATTTTCGCATTAAAATACTATTTTAATCGTTATAAAATGTTTTAGATAAAAAATATATATACACAGTATAAACAGTAAACTCTTTAAAATCTGGCACCCTTGGGGATTGAGAGGTGCCAGATTTGAAAATTTTAAAACTGCTCAACCACTATTACATAGTGGTTGAGCAGTTTAACGAGCACATCTCAATAAACATTGAGCACAAATAACTGAACTCATTTACATCTGCAAACATTTATAATGACTATCTTGTGCTTTCACCTGTTTTTTTTTTTTTTTTAACTTGCCCTCGTGGGTAGCACAGTTGGTAGAATCGCCGTCCTCCCCACACTGGTTACAAAAGACTTCAGTTCGAGTCCCGTCGATGATGTAAGGAATTTTTATTGGTTTTTTTCACAACGTGGCTGAGTTAGTCGGTCACAGGCGAGGTAGCTTGGTTTTTTCTTCCGGAAACTGGGTTTTGGTTTTTCGTCCAGCAAACAGAAATTCGATCATACAACACACGCAATTTACAGATGATATATAGGGAGCAATATAGCCTTAGTTGCTGATGCTCCTAAAAAACCATACTACACACTCAAGTTTCTTTTTCGAAGAAACACACTCAAGTTTCTTCTTAATACTTACAGCAGAACAAACTTGCCCTTTTAACGAGTTACTTTCGTATTGGATTAATTTAAACATAGAGCTTTAGCTATATTACAACTTTGAAAAACTGATACCGCGTTGTAGCTCACATCGAACAACTTTGCAATTGTTTTGTATGCTGCGAATACTGTTAAACGCTGAATGTAAAATACATGGAGCATGACAAGAAAGCAATGATACAGAAAAATTGCTAAAAACGGATATTTTCAAAAGGCAAAGTGAAAGTGTTTTGTGACGCTGGTTTTAAACTCATGGGGAAGAGGGCATAACATTTAGGGTTCTACATGGCCACGAGCCACACAACCTGAAGGAATGAGTCATAGGTTGAAAACCCCTGGAAAGTGCATGGAATTTTGCCAAGACATAATAGGAGGGTGTACATGATTCGGGCCTTGTCAACCAGTTCGGCCGTAGAGAGAGATTGTCCAAGGCTCATGGGATAGAAATTTTCTCAGCATGGTCTGGTCTGTACTGTTAATAGGAGAGATTGTTTTTACATGGATGGGATATACTTAAATACAAGTGGTGCATGATTATTTGCTGTTGCTATCGAGGCAGTGTAACGTGGGTCGGAAAACAGCTACTATTGGGAATGCACACATTCAAACTGTTCAATCAGAATGGGAATTTTAATTATTCAGTTATTGACTGAAACTGTCAAAATCTATCTGGATAAGTTATCCAATAATGCATAGCTGTGGATTTATTGGATGACTGTTTGGTCACCATCATGTTGAAGAGAGGTAAGAAGAGAAATAAATACTTTTAATCTGATTATCAGCAGTGACTCTTCATGTTTTGAGAATCTCCAGATAAAGGAATCACTAGGTGGCAGTAATCAAAGAGTAAAGGGAAGGGATTTTGCTTTCGTATATGCGACTACAATGGTCTTAGACAGTTTGTAAAGTCTTTTCATTGGGTCTAACTGATGATGTTACGAACTGCAATTCTAAGTGGGAAACGTTCAGGGATTAAATGTAGCAGCTTCTAGGCTTTTTATGCTAACTGAGAGATATTGTACAAGGTTTAGGCCTAAATGGATGTTTTCAGATGAACTGATGTCTAGTGACAGAGAAGAAAAATGGATGTGATGATTATGAATTATCATGGGACACAGAAACCTAGAGTGAGTACAAACTAGTCTGCAATCAAGTCACAAAGGGGATTAGCAAGCTAAAGCAGATTACTATAAGACTTTGTCTAAGAATGCGAAGAAAAGTAGCAAAGAATTAATTTCTAGATACGATGAATGACATAACTATTGACGATACTGCTCAGGTTGCTGACAAGCTGAATAAATATTTTGTATCTACATTCATGCCTGGGGAAGTTTTTAGGCCTGTGGATGCCAGAAATCTATCAAGTTGTAACTGATAGTTAAATGATTTTGATAAGTGAGAGGAAAGTGGAAGCGAAATTGTTGAATCTAAAAGTGAATAAGTACCTAGGGTTAATGAACTACTGTATATCCAATGATATTATAAAAAAATAGTAAAGGACGTAAGAAAACCTTTAATCATCATTATGAGAGCATTCTTGGGTTCGAGGGAGATCCATGGGTATTGTTTATGAATGTCCAGATGTTTTCTCTATTCACAAAGGAATTTTAGAGCTTATAGATCTGTAAACTTGTAGAGGGAAAGTAATAATAGCCAGTGGTTAAACAAGTAATGTACAATAGTTTAGACAAGGATGCAGTTACCATATGGCAATCACAGCATGTATTTGTTTAGGGGCGATCTTGTCTGACCAGTCTGATTGGGTACTGTTTGTTTTGTTTGTTGTTTGGTTTTTAGGAACATTAGCAACTAAGGCCATATTGCTCCGGGATTATGCGGTGGTCATTCCCTTGATCTTTCCGCATCCTCCGTATTTGGTGGTGACGGGCTTGAACCCTGGTCTAATCAAGAAGCGTGTGCTACGCACTGCGGCTCCTTCCCACCTGGCGATTCGGTACTACAATATAGTAATAAAGGAACCAGATGCAAAATATGATTTTAACATCATGTACCCATATTTCAGAAATGCTTTTCATGCTGTTCCACGTGAATCACTGCTGTACATATTCAAGCAGTGTGGCATTAGGAGCGAGTTACTGCTATGAATAACGAAATAGTTGAGTGCCAGAAGACAGAGGGTGGTTATAAGTGGGCACTGTTGCTCTTGAAAAATATTATTATTGGGGTTCCTCAGGATTTAGTGCCGAACCCCTTCCCGTTTATAGTATTTATTAACCATATTGATGAAGGCATGTCAAGTTTAATGTCTAAATTACACTTAGGGCTGTTTACATTGTCGCGGGCCGCACAATTTTTTTGTGCGACCTGTGGCCATGGATCGTTTGCTGCTGATTCGAAGGTTGGCAGGGTGTGTAATGAAATCTGAATATGCTACCCCGAGGTCTAGCATACCCAGATTTCGATGGTCACCGTCCGTCCCATACAGGATGTAAAAGGCCTGTGTTCGAATTTTGTCTATGATGCGAAAATATTTTTATTGGCTAAGTTAGTCTATCTCAGGCCAGGGCTGCACGGTTTTATGTCTTGGCAACTTCAGTTTTTTGGTCTAGCTAACCATCAAATCGACCACGATACACGCAATTTAAAGACATAATAGGCTGACACCTCTTAGCCTTAGTTGCTTTGGCTTAATACACTTTCCACTTCAGGGTATGCTAACAAGAGAAATTAGGCAGATCGGCTGAGAAGTGGCAGTTGAAGTTTAACATTGATAAATGCAAGGCACTACACATGGGTAGCAGTAATCCCAGAATAACACGTCATTGGATGGTATACACTGGTGTTTAAAGAAAGTGCATCACCCCTTAAAATTGTAATTGTCCTCCGAATAATGTATATGGCAATATTTCATACAGATTGCATTAGATAAGATTGACATGCGTAGGTGACGACGTAATATTGCATCAGCTGTTACTTTCAGCTATATAAGCACGCTCTGCAAGAGTTGCAGTCATTCCTTGCTTGTGTCAGGTGACGAGATATGGGCAGTTGATGCCACGAAGAAAGAGTACTATTGTTGCTTTACGTGAAGAAGGATGTTTTTCCCATCATATTGCTTATAGAGTGTTTTGTAATCAGTCGACAGTGAGTAGATTTCTTTCCAAACTCAAGAATACTGGTTCTGCTGATAGAATAAAAGGAACCGGACGCAAACGAGTCTCTACGCCAAAACAGGACCGCGTTTTGAAGCGCTTATGCCTTAAAAACCGTAAAGCGTCTTCGTCTGAGCTGAAAAGAGAATGGGAGGAACACACAGCAGTGGTAGCAAGTGCGGTAACAGTCAGAAGACGCCTCTTCAAAAATGGACTTGTAGCCCGTCGTCCTAAGAAGAAGCCCCTCCTCACACAAAAAATGAAAAAGGCCCGATTAATTTGGTGTAAGGAGCATGTCAAATGGATCCCCGAGCAGTGGAAAAGTCAGTTATTTTCTCGGATAAGAAGAAATTCAACCTGCATGGCTCTGATAGGAGACAAACGATTCGCCGTAGATGTGGTAAGAATACCATCCAGACTATGTGGTGTCTACATTGAAATTCCCTACCAGCCAAATGATATGGGGGGTGCATTTCGTATAACGGAGTAGGTCACCTGCACTTTATAAAAGGTTCCGTAAATGCCAACGGATACCTGACTATATTGGAAGGCAAATTGCTGCCAACCATTAGAGACCATTTCAAGCTGCCAAGTAACTGCATCTTTCAGGACGACTCTGCTCCTTGTCATCGGGCGAAAAGTGTAAGTAGGCCCTTCTGTAGTTACTTTAGCTTCATTTCTGCATTAAAGGTTAATGTGTTTACATTTGTTACAGGTGAAAAAATTGGTTGGAAGAACGGTCTGTTACAACTGTTAGCTGGCCAGGAAACAGCCCGGCCAGACCTGAATCTTATAGAGAACTGTTGGCATCGTGTGGAATTTGCAGTTGCCAGAAAGAAACCAAAGACCCTTCGTGAACTTGAGGAAGCCATAATTCGTGTTTGGAACCACGAACTCTGAGTTGATTATCTTCAGAAATTGACCTTGTCAATGCCTCGATGGTGTGCTACTGTCATCAGGGCCATGGGCGGTTCAACTTTATATTAGTTTGCACCTGGTGAACTTTTCATTTTGTTTTCCATTTAAACTGAAGCAAATTGAGGGCTTCTGATAACATTTCAGCCATAATTGTCGTGTTTACCAAAACTGTTGTATAAAGGTTGCAAATGCTCATTTTGGAATATTTTGAGAGCATCTGTCAAATATTACTTAGCTTTGCCTTAACTATTAATAAATATCGTTTGTTTATATTTCTATTTGTGATGCTAGTCATTAATGTAACATACCATCGCGAAAAAGGTTAGAATTGTGAAATTCCTAGGTGATGCACTTTCTTTGAACACCATCGTACTATTCTGTTATGTTCTCCACGCTTAAGGTAGTGAGTGAATAGCGAAAAAGCAGCAATTTTTCCAGCAGGAACAATGAAGTTATTATCCAGTTGTATAAGAGAATGGTTAGCTGCACCTTGAGTACCTCATACAGGTCTGGAAGTCTCATTTTATGACAGATGTAGTTCTGTTGGAACGGGTGCACAGAAGAGTAACAAGAATAATCAGTGGGTACAAAAGAACTCTGCAAGGAAGATTTCATTGCAAATTGGAGTAGTGAAATTTGTGGCGTCTGCAAAATTTGACAGTCTCGAAAATACCGGTTGCCATGGCTTATTGTGTGTGTTATAGGTGCTTAATGGCGCATAAGGTACACTGGCTTGTAGTGCGCCTGCATGGCTTATTAATATTATTATTTGAATTAATAGTGGAAAATAATTCGAGGAAGCAAGCTTTTACAGCACCGGCCAAAAAAATTTCCCCACCTCATCTTTCTTCCTCTCTAATAATTTCTCCAACATTTATGGGCTTTGTGGAGCGTCTGCAAAAAGACGCTCCTCTATAAATGCAAAAAAAAAAAAAAAAAAGAGAGACCCGATTGAAATGTTTAACCCTTAAATGAATCGAGTAGATTCTAGTTGAATTCTTGATCTTTCTCGAATGACACACATAAGGGGACAAATTTAAGTTGAAAAAAGAGATGGTAGCAATAAATCTGCGAAAATTTGCTTTCAGCCAAAGAGTGAGTGATTGTTGGAACAAATTTCTATCTGGTGTGGAAGTGGGTAGCTTGAATAAATTTACGGAAGAATTGGAGAAATTATTAGAAGGGAAGAAAAGGTGAAGTGGGGTAGTATTTTTGGCTGATGCTGTATAAGCTTGCTTCCTTCATTGTTTGCCACTACTAATTCTAATATTAAAATTAATACTAACTAGGGGGTTTCGCTCTCTGCTTGCTGCGCTCGCTTCTTTTGATAAAATAAAATAAAATACTTACAGAAGCTTTCGACTCTGTGTGTGTTTCTTCCTCAGCTATGAATACATAAATACGTTACTATATATATATAATATCGGTGTAGATAAACCATAGACAACTTTGAAAGAAAAACTACGATCGTACTGTGAAAAGCATCAGTTCGTCTGTATCTCATATTGTGCTCATCCTTCACAACGAGTTACCACGTATTGCACTACCTCGAATAAGTAATGCTTCACTAATAGAGAAGACTATTGCCAGTTATTCTCGGTAGGCACCACCACCCAGACGGCACCGTTTCAAAGCTAGTTGGCTTTTCATGTGTGGGTGCCTTTCACACTACGATCGTAGTTTTTCTTTAAGAGTTGTCTGTGGTGTATCTATACCGATGTTATATAGATATAGAATTTTAAACATATTATGCCTTGTTGCATTTAGTTTATTTAAATAAATACGTTACATATGGAAATCGAGAATGGTACTGCGTGGTCATGTTAGATAAACATAGCGCGTGACTACGCTTTAAACAGAAGTCTGTTTTATCACATTAAAACAAGCTTCTGTTACGTATTTTTGTATTTGTTACGTATTACCACGTAACCCGCATCTCTTTTCTCCCATTGGCTGAATAAATATCATTAGGAGGGAAATTATAGTTTAATGTATAGAAAGATAAGCCACGGCAACCGCTATTCGAGACTGTCAAACTCCGCCATGATGTTAGTCGAAAATGGTACTGTTATCTTTTGAGATCTGAGACCGACTTAATCCACCTCAAATTTAAAATTAAGTTGAGTTAGTAATAACTCATAATTTAACAAAAACATTTCATATAAAATACATTTCATTTGCCTTGTAAACAATACAATACCTACTAAAAATATTTTTAACTTTTATTTATAAAAAAAAGGTAAAAGTTCCTTCCGTCTTGACTGGAAGGCACGAAGGCTGTGAAGGCATCCTGCCGAAGGCAGTCTAGCTTCATGTACAGAAAAATGTACTGAACGTGTCAAAGTGTTAATCTTTAACAAATGCAGCCATAAATTTAATGATTAGTGAGGCAACATCAACGTCTGCGTTCTCTGGGCTTCAAAACCTGTAAATTTGTCATAACATTAAAGTAAACACGACATTCGTGGCTGAAATTAAGTCGTGCATGTTGATTTCTGCTTCATCAAGCATACCTCTCAAACTTACACAAAATTCATAAAGTTGACGCTCGTCATCCAGGTTTAACTGCTGCATTAATTGAATTTCGTTTAGAAGACCTCCAGATCAGACCTTAACACTCTAACGACACTTGATGGAGATACTCCAGTTTCACTTGAATGCTCTGTGTTGATTTTCTAGGCTACGCGCAATTGTGTTCCTTGTTCTGTCTGTGTACTCTGGAGTTCGAACATTCCTCGGATGTCCAGACTATCCTGCATCATTGCTCTTCAAAGAGCCAGTTTCCTCTTCATTTTGAAACTATACGACGTATAGCCTTCTAGATTTAGAAGGCTATACGTCGTAAATGTAGAGAATTCGTTGCTAACCCGCTGTGCATTCTTCTCATCGATTTCAGTTCAACGTATTAATGTTAAAATATATTTGATAAATAGCTTGAATTTCTTTTCCTCCCTATTTATTGTTCTTTGCATTTCTGTCTATTGTGTTCCTCACCTTTCGAATCGGAAACACTTTTTATATTGCAATATTTAGATTTCTAAATAATACTGCGATGTAATATATCGTAAAAATATATAATATGCATATTCGAAATGAATTCCATTTGTTTGAGAGAGAGTCAGTTCACGTACAGGCATATATATCAAGAAGTTCCCTCTCGTTCTGGATGATTTTTGAGCAGCTTACCCCATACGTGGCAAACAATTATTTTTATATTCACCTTAATCGTCCGCCCTCGTGGGTAGCACAGTTGGTAGAATCGCTGCCCTTCCCACACCGTGTGGAAAGACCTGAGTTCGGGTGACGGAGGAATTTATATGGACCTTTATCATAACGTGGCTGAGTTAGTCAGTGTCAGGCGAGAGTAGCATGGTTTTTTCCTCCTTGAAATTCGGGTTTTTCTTCAGCAAACAGAAAATCGACCTCAGATTATGGCCTTAGTCGCTGATGGTCCTGAAACCCTTCTACAACAACAACAACCTTAATCGTCATGTGTATCCTACATTCGTATTTCTTGAAATCAGCATTGCTCATCTTTTCCCTTTTTGATCATCAGGTCATGAGGATTGAACTTGCTCTTCTAAAACCATCTCGTTGATTGATAGGTTAATGAGCAAATATTTCACCACTTTCAATGGAGCTTCATGCGCTTTTTCATGAGAAGAGGCTTTTTATTTTGCCAGGACGATGGGCTTTCAATCCCATGTTAAATAAACATCTGCGAACGGGTCTCGCGCTCAAACATGACACAGTACATCTTTTCCATTCTCTTTTGAGCCTCGTTTGCTGTTCGCGCTGATTTTCTGAGAAATATATAAATAACGATTGACTCGGGAGTTGAAGCTTTTTTTACCTGGCACTTTTGGATATGTTTCTCAAAAACTTAAATATCTAATTTACTAAACGAGAACTTGTGGAATGGGTGCGCTATGTTTTTTTTTTTTTTTTCTTTCAGAAAATAATGGTGAGAAACTGCGGTAATTTTTATGGCGTTAAATTAAATCGAATCCATTTCCAAACCAACTCAGCCAGGGATGACGTTGTTTTAAATACAAAAAAAAAAAAAAAACATTTGAGAACCAACGTAGTAGTATTTTCTTCAAAATTTATTAGAATTTAACTTACAGCACAAGTCAAATATTTCAAAATCCTTCAAAATTCATTAGATAGAGCTCGAATTTTCAAACACATATTTGTGTAAATAATAAACAAGGTATTGATTTATCCTATTTTCTATGACGATAAAGTTATGAAATTTTTCTCTTCCAAAAATATTCAAAAATCAATACCTTCCTTCAGCATTAATTCATGCTTATATATTATTAATCTCTCCTGCGTCATTGTACGATATTTTAATTAAGCTATCTTTAGTTGCTAAAAATCTGCCGTCTTTTATCTTTCAAAAAGGCGCCTTGAATATTAATGTTTTCACTCAGATATGTATGCAAAATGCAGAAGTTAAAGAAAAAAATTCTTTGCAATATAACAGCCAGTAGGATTATCGATTGTGCCGAGGACTAATATAGTATAATCCAAACTGCGTAATCCTGCAGAATTTAGAGAATTTGCATTCTGTCCATATATAATTAATATGTTCAGAATAAATGTTTCATGTCAAATCATGTAAATTAAGGTGACCTATTTGGATTTATGGGAGCAGTACGTGAACGCAGAAAGAGAAAGTACGCGTTGCTAACTTTTCCTTTATTGGCACTTTAAGACCGATTGAGTTTAATATGCATTTAAAAGCGGTTTTTAAACTCATTATCTTGTAGTGATTTATTGCCAGTAGTGAAGATAAAGAAAATCAATAGGTGCTGGATAGTTTATGTCAAGTTAAAAAGTACTGTCGCTTCAGTTTTACACGACAGTTCTGAGTCAAATATATTTGCAAATTACTATCCTTGTCTATGGAAACATAAGCATCTTGGATAGCATAATAATTCCGTGTTTATTGATATACTCTCCGATATGCCGATCATGGCAAATCTATGAAATCAACTACACTACCCCACCAGATTATTAGAGAATGTTTGTTAATAGCAGTTTATATTCGGAGTGTTTCTCAAACCATCTGTATGCAATTTTGACCGTAAAGGCACTGTCACTACGTTCGTGTTTTCTTATACTCTCATTAATTTATATGGACTTTATTGTTTTTTTTTTAATAAAAAATCGGGGATGATTTAAATTTTAATGTGAAGTCGAGAGATCGTTAAGCAATTCTTTTGTGTGTAAATGTATAAAAAAAATTAATTTGTTGGAAATTCAATAGTTATGCATTAAACTGTGTTAGTAGATATTTGTAGAGTAACATGGATGACTTAGGACGATGTTTTATTTATTTATGAAATATTTCGGAGTGTGTAATGGGGAAAATTTCATTAAATATAGTGATCTGTATTTTATTTCCAGGCTAGACGGCTTTCCAATTGTTTTTATAGGTAAATTTATATATAATATTTATGTATTATGTGTAATCTTTCGATATTCCAAAAGAAATGTAGTTATTTTGGCAAATTGAATTATTTTTTTGTCATTCAAAATAATTCTGTCTCCTCAAAAATGTATGTTATTGTCAGTCAATTTGAATATTTTCTTGTTTGTGAAGACCCATGCTGTATTTTGTAGTGATAATTTATACATTAATTTCAAAGGAATTTTTCTACTGATAGATCATGTTAAAACTCTCGCAACCTTAAAAAATCATTAGTTTTGACCTTTTTATTAAAAAAAAAAAAAAAAACGAGGCTGTGAAATTTATATTATATTATCGAATGATACAGGTGATTGCTTGGCATTCGAGAATATAAATACCCATGTGATCCATATTTATATTCTGGATAAATTTATGGTATGGATATTTATATATACATACTGACGTGTTTCATCGTGTATCAACGATATTTATACGAAAATTGGTTTAATCTATCCCGAACTATTTGAAAGAGGAGTTCGGATTATTTAAAAATGTTTTTTGTATCATGAGTTGAGTAGTCATATTTTGAGAACAGTGAATTAATATTAAAATTTATAAGTAACACAGTTTGTTTTAATGTAAAATTAAGCCTATGGAAAGGAAGTTATAGATCAAAAGTTTTTGACTTCTTTAAAAAGTTTAAAGGCAGTAGAGATGCCAGTGATGATGTTACGAGGTGGATGAGCAACACGTTATGATATCGATGAATATGTTCAAAGGGTAAGAGAGAGATTTGGGTCAGAGAGACGGATAAGTTTACATCGTATATCTCGATGATGTGTCACTTGACAGACATAAATCGCGATAGAAGGAAAAAAGAGCCAACTCCCAGGAAAATAACGATATTTACATAAAATTCGTGTGCTGAAATTACAAGCGTAAGTAATGTACACTGTGGTAATTCATTTTTTTAAGCACGAGGGCAGTTTGAAAAGTAAGGTAATAGATGTTTTTTGTGAAAAGATATTTAATCACTTTCAGAACAGTCAATGTGGTTTAGAATAACTTTATTCTAAAAATTTAATGTAAATGAATGGATATTTTTTCATAAATCCGACAATATTTAAGACTGTCGACTATTTATTAGAGACTGTCAACAAATATAAATTAATTATAGTAAGTAAAGTAAGAAATCTAAACAAGAATAATAACAAAAAACAGTCGAATATTTCGTTTGGAAACCAAGTCCATATTAAGAATAATCATTTCATTTTAAATTATTTCAGTCAAGCGATTGAAAGCGATTTTGGTTTCATGTCTTGTGAAACCAGAATAAATTAAGTTATATACATTTTCTAATATGAGTTACTTTTACTTTTGATGTAAACGTTTTAAAGTTTGGGCAGTATATGCAGGACTGAGCGATTTGCTATTACTATCTTCAGTTTTTACGTTTGCCGAATAAAGAAATCCTAAACCCGGTTCAGCAGCAGAATAAACTGAACTTATTTTTCTGAATAAATTCCTTTTAGACTTTTTGGACTTAATAGCCCCTATTATGTACGTTTCTGTATCCAAATCTTTGGCACAATTTATCGATCCAATCTTCCCTCTGCTAGTGTCTGGGCTTCTGTCCATCTGGCACAAGTGTTAAAGTCATTTTAGCTAAGGTTTAGTTTCTCATTATAGAGAAATCTCCAAACCATCGTTCTCTTAGTATAAGATCAGTGAGATATATTTGATCCCTTGCTATTGTTTGTTTTACCATTTGGAAACGTTTTCGCTAAATGCAACAACAGCGAAAATAGTTAATAAAATTTCAAGGCAAAATCCTCTGACGAAAATAGCAAATTGCTGAATGTTTAAATGCTTGAATAAATTTAGGATTCATTACTGCATTATTATAATAGAGTAGAATAATTAATAATTTTTTCCCAAGTTTAATATAAATAAGTAAAAATTTATATAAATCCCACAAAATTTCAAATCAATACAAACTGCCAACAAATATTAAATGAATTAATTATAGTAATTAAAATAACGTAAGGACGAAAGACCCTCATGGTTAGCAGAATTGGTAGAATCGCCATCCTCCCCACGCCGGGTGGAAGAGACTTGAGTTCGAGTCCCGTCGATTGCTTGAGAAATTTTTATGGGTCTTTTTCACAACTTGGCTGAGCTAATCTGTCTCAGGCGACGGTAGCATGGTTTTTCGTCCACAAACAGAAAATCGACCACAGAACACACGCAATTTACAGACAGAGTATATACGGAACAAAAAGGCATTAGTCGCCGATGCACCTAAAACCCTACAACAGCTCCTCCCTTCTATTAATACGTCGAATTCTTACTTAAATTTGTTCCAACGATCCACTTCCAAAATATCAGATGGTAATTTGTTCCAAGAATAAATTATCCTCTGGCTGAAAGCAAATTATCCTGCAGCCATCCTTTTTAAATTTATGTCCACATGTGTTTGTGTTGTCCAAGAAAGTGTAAGACCATCATTAAGTTTACTCAATCCATTTAAAGCCTTAATCGGGTCAATCAGGTCTTCCAGCAAGGTCTTGTTTCCAAGCGCTTCAATCGCAGAACTGAAACCTTTTTTGTGATAAGAGTACCCCTTTGTGTTCTTGACTAATCTTATTGCTCTTCTTTGCACCCGTTCCACATCCTTCTTAAAATGAGGCTTCCAGACCAGTATCCAGACCCATGAACTGTTCTAACAGCCTATTTGCAGTGCTCAGAGAACTTCATGTCGAATACAATTACCCCTAGTTCTCTTTCATTGCCCGCCACCTCGAGTGTGGTACCACTAAGTGGTATGTTATTTTAGGATTACTTTTGGCCCTATGCAGTACGTTGCATTTACCAATGTTAAACCTCGATTGCCATTTCTCAGCCCATTTGCCTAATTTTTCTAGATCTTGCTGCAGTAGCCTTGATTCGGTGTCATTAACCATCCTGTCAATCTTTGTATCATCTGTAAACTTAGACAGTAAGCTTGATAAGAGATTCGACAAGACAATAATTTACAGTTCACAGATGAGACAGAAAGGATGCATCGTCATATAATATATATGCTGTAAGGCTGAATTAGGAAACTGAAAACCTTACTCGCCAACTGTTACAGGGAATCAAGCCTTATTGGAAATCGTCAACAAGATTCAGAACACCATACGTATTAAGATTTATAACTGTCTCTGGTTACAGTTAAAATATTGATTGTATTGATCCACGTTTCGGTATTGATCCAACCCCTAGCATTGTCGCTGTTGTGAGTATTATTGCATCAGGCAATCATGTAGCCAATCACTGCCTGCAATAAAGATATTTTCTATTTTAGTAGTCATTCTTCCCAACCTACCCTATCACGAGTGGGGAGGAATGGGTATGTTAATAATGATGATTGGAACCCGAAGTTTAGGAATGACTTTAGAGATACTAACTATGAATCCCTTGTATATGCATATTTTGTTGTCGGGTATTCCACGCCGTCAAGGTCATGAAATACCCGAAAAGGATTTCCACTCAAATAACACCTAAAATAGCAGTTCAAACATGCAAAACGCATACTTTACAATTTTCAACTTTTGCAAGTCACAGCATCCTTCGGATGCATGCTCATGAAATATACAGAAATATTCCAAAAGAGGTCACAATCAGTATCAAAACGACTAAGTAATTCAACTCAAAAATCCTACAAAATCCCTACTAAATTTAAACACATCATTTAGAAACAACTTCTTGATCTTTTTTCTTATCCAAAAATTAATAGACAATTACAAAACTACCTAACTACAGAAAAGTCTCCGAACGGATTTTCACCCTCCGCTTACTCGTCTCAATAAAAATGATAGCGGGCGATATTAATACGCCAAGTTTTTGGAAGATGTGTAATTGGAGGATCCTCTCTGCAGTCTGTGGAGTGGAGGCTCAGAATAGGCGCCAGATTCCTGCCCATGGAGATGCTCCACAACTTCCAGGAGATGGATGTCGACTACAAGAAATTTATAGAGGATAAATCCTACAAAAGACGCATCATCAGGGAACAGCTTTCGTCTTCAGCTGTGTAACTGCATTGTTTTTCTTCGTGCTGTGTGTAGCATGTGTAGCATTTTTTCCCCATTTTAGTTCCTTTTATGTTAAAACTCTAGTATTGTTGCTGTTATGGGTGCACCAGGTGCCGACCGGGCTAGCCAGGTGGATAAAGTGCCTGCCTGGCAACCCAAAGGTCGCGGGCTCGAATCCCGCCTCGGGCTTGGATCAGAGTAAAATGCAAAAACTTTGGGAGGTGCATTATGGCCACAGAAGCCGTTGCGCCAACAACTAACAAAAAAAAAAAAAAAAAAAAAATTGCCTCCGGCATCCATGTAAAACTAGCCACTGATTGCAATAAAGACATGTGCATAATATTTTGCAGCTTTGGCCCTAAGTGAATGAATCGATATTATTAGTAAGAAGGTCTTGGGCATCGGTAACATATTAATATAAAGTTCTTTTAGCATCTGACTTGAATAAAATAAATCACATTTCATCCGATGAAGGTTACGTATTAAAGACATTTGCTGTTCGCAGGTGAGGCCATAGTCTCAAACTGCATGATAATAATAAACTTATTCTACATCTGTCAAAAAAGCAAAAAAAAACAAAAAAACTTTTCATTGTTTTTCATCATCAAATATGATTCATGTTATAAATCATATTAAGACAATTATGAGTCAAATGCAAACTGGAAAAGAATTGTTAAAGGCAGATGGAGGATACAAGAATATTGTCATGTGACTGGTTGGTATGGATTATTGTAGTCGTAGTGCACCGATTTGTATGGTACTGAACTCGATGTTTTCATTGTTGACAGTGTTTTCAGCCACTGAGCACACTTGTATTTCTATACAAGTGTGCTCAGTGGCTGATGTTGTGCGGTTTGAAAAGCTCATCAGCCCTTAGCGTATTGGCCGTGTTGGGAAATATTGCTTAACAGTGAAGATTTATAGATTGAATTCGTGAGGAAGGCGACTCTGTGCACTCTAAGCCTGAGTTATACTAATTACAATCTGGAATGAAGAGGCCTTTAAAAATTTCTTCAGTCTCCTGGGGATTTCGAACCAGGTTTTTCCATTTAAAAAGGTCTGGTTAGAATCCTCTCGAGACTGGCGAATCCACTTAGGGTTCACTATACTGGTCAGCATACATTCCTAAATGGAAAACTGTTTTTTTTTTTTTTTTTTCGAAATTATCATGTCTGTGTTTATGCGTATTCTTTCTGCCCCCTAATAATTTTTGCTTTTAAATTTAGATCAAAACTAAATTTACAGTGCATATGGGGTTTGGGGGATACTTGAGTATTCTGATGGGAAAGTCTATATTTCTATTTTTCATCTTGAAACAAGATGGCGACCGCTCAGATTACAAGCACCATTCATTAAAAACTCCTGTTTACAACCTGAACAAAACCAAATTTAGAGTACACTGTGGGGGGGGCTGGATTTTGAGGCATTGACAGGATTTTTTTTTTTTTTGTATTGAAATAAGTGGAAAGTAGACTCAATTATTTCTATTTAGACCCTCTTATTTAGCAACGGCATGCGTAGTACAAGCAAAGAAGAGAGTATTTTTGAGAAAACGTGTGGAAGAAGAGCAAAGAAAATACAGTTCGATGAATATTGAAAACAAAGAAATTTTAGTATGTTTGAGTAAGCATGTTTTTTGAGCTGTCAGCCATTTGGGTGTTAGCGTGCTTTTATAACTTGTCTAAATTACAGAATTTAACAGCCTGCGCCAGTATACCACTTGTCCTCAACCGCGACTTGTGGTTGTTTGAAGTGGTCAATGATTCTCTGCATGGTCGCTATTTTGGTAACCGATCTGTAACGAGGTTGATTTTCAGTGGAAACCGAATATTCATTGGCCGCCGAAGTGCCTAGTTTCGATGGCAACAAGCATGGAAATTCTTAGAGAGCATGTATATACAACAGTCGTATTATTATCGAAAAACGGGGGGGGGGGAAAGAAAAAAAATATGTATTAAATCGCTTTCGGAAACCAGAAAACAAATATCTTCAAGCAAAATTTCTTTTGCTTTAAAACCCGGAACTCTCAGGTATTTGAAAGGCGCAGGATTTTCATTTTAATGCATGCCTAGTAAAAGTATCAGAGAAAATATAAAAACTGAATGCTTCAGGGAAAAAAATATTTTCAAATTGGGAGAGTAAGAAAAAAAAAAAGATTGTTCTTCTTACGAATAATTATAATCAGGAATGCGCATTCTTAATCAGTTTACATGATATTTTGATTCTAATAATTTCTCTTTTTATCGCTAAATTTTGTTTTTTCTCCATTATCACTTGTCATCCGGTTGTATGACTAGTTATAATACTGGAAAAAACCTTGATTGTACAAGTTAAATCTGTTGTTTATAGGCGTTAGTAAGTCTCTTTTTATCGGAAAGGTTAACCATAGATTTAACGAAGTATGCAGTTTTCCATCTGTACCCACACCGTGCATTTTCTGTCTCCCTTTGTTCTCAGGCATTATAAAATTACATTAAACTGGTCATTGGCTCATTTAAGCGCTGTATGGCCTGTCACATAGCTATAATTTGCAAAAGCAGTTCGCGATAAGGTAGGAAGAGTGAATAAGTGATAGCAGTAGCACTAACACTTTTTCTTGCATTGATTCTTTAAGATAATTGTGATAGTTGATATGCGTGCTGGATTGATTTGTTGACCTTTTTTTAATATTTTGTGCGGTACAAATAATGATCCACTTGAAAAATAAAATAAAAGCGACTGATTCTAGAAATTATATTTATTTATACAAGTATGTGCAAACATTTAAGCATTTATCATTACTTTTACATAAGTCAGCATGGATATTTTTATTCATAACACAGGGTTTATTTATGAAAGAAGTAAATAAATCAACTTTATTCAAACAATTATTGTACCCGAAAAAAATACAGTCGATATTAATTCCTTGTGCGTGTGTAGAAAAAAAGAAAACTATAAAAACCCCTTTCCATTGTAAATATATTATCTTTCTTTGAATTTCTTTTATTACGTTTCTTAAAACTAACTTTATGCTCACTCCCAACTGGAAACGCACTTTAAGAAAATGCATTTGCAGTTGGAAGTAAACAGAAAGTATATTTATTATTTGATAATTATGAATGTGACATAATAATATCTCTTTAAAGAGAAAAATCGCATTCTATTTAAATAGGGCTGCAATCAGGTTAAGCCATCAGTATATATCATGAAAGCCAGCGAATAATCAAGATGACATAGTTAATCCAATTCAAGTCGTTTGTCTTCCGTATGCAAATTAAAATAATCGATAACCCATTAATCACATTTTTAAGCTTAGATTCTGTTTCTGTTTTGTAGTGACCTGTTTATCGCCTTGAAATATATATATAATTCCTTATTGTAGTGTTTAGCTAGATTAATATTCTCTCAACCGATGCATTGTAATAGCTTTGTGAATATTGGATTTGATCTTTGTCAGTTAATAAAGCTGCAACACATTTTACGAAACTATATTCATGACTGAATTCAATAATCTCCAAGAAATCTGAAAATGCCCTCGTGGGTAGTACAGTTGGTAGAATCGCCGTCCACCCCACCACCACACCGGATGGAAAAGACCTCAGTTCGAGTCCCGTCGATGATCGGAGGAATTTTTATGAGCATTTTCACAACGTGGCTTAGTTAGTCGGTCTCAGGCGAGGGTAGCATGGTTTTTTCTCCCTGAAAAACCACAGAACACACTCAATATACAGACAGTTTATATGGAAAAATTATGGCCTTAGTTCCTGATGCTCCTAAAATCCTACTGCTACTATTTCAGAAAATTTTCATAAGAGATTTAGTTTCGATATACAGTAGTGGGGCAAAATATTCGCAGCACTTGACATAAATTTGACATAAAACGCTATAATTAGCGTTGCTAACCGATGGATTTCTTGTTTGTGCCATGAGCATGGACACCTGTCTCAATCATCTTACTATGATTCTTGTCATAATGTCATATAGTCATTACTTTTATAATGACTTTTAAAATTAATATATTGAATATTTTTCTAGGTCCTGTGCTCCTCTGTCCAATACTGAACTGCAGAATACAGCAGTATAAGTGCAATGAGAGTTCACTTTACGTCATAAATATTTTCTTCGAAAACGCAATCGCCGAAACAGATTTCCTACAGGCGCAGGGTTATTAACGCCATTTCGTTCTAGGAAACCTGCTTTGGACAAGAAATTTCAATAGCAACTAGAAGGGTAGTAAAGTTTGAAATTGCAAATTGCAAATCACGTTACGAAAGGTTAATTGGATATTTAAGATTAACGACGTAAACTCTTTTTTGATATTATGCAGTAAGCGTATTTGCAGCTTCTGCTTTATTTGTGGCGTGAGAAAGTGTTTGTTGATGTTCGGAATTCTGTTTGCGTTAAACTGTAAGACGAGAAATTTTTCTCCATTTGGAACTTAGAGTAATGCTTCACTATCATGAACAAGGATAGTTGCATAATATCTCCGTATTTTTTAAGTCTTTAAAGATATTTTAAAAGTAATTTTAATAAATTAATGTATAGCAAATCGCCCTCATTCGCAGCTACATATCTCGATTTAAGTTATGGAAAAAATGTTCTGTTTATACTATACTCTGGCACACGACCACATAGATCAGTGAAGCTTACAACTAGTTATTTGACAATGAGTATTAGAATCATTAACTGTATTTTTCGGTCATGTAGTTACGAACTGTGGCCAACTCAGACGCGTATAATAGTCTATTTTCGAGTTTCGAGTTATTAGGAAGGGTCGGATGGAGTACCTATTTCACTGTAGTGGAAAGTAATGACTTAAAAGGCATCTGTTATATAGGTTGAGGAGCGGTCGATGATTAAGACACTTAAGCATTTGATTATGAACTGGGGGGGGGATGCCATCGTTACCGGAGGTTGTTATGAGAGGGAGATTATTAACCGCCCGTATTAATTGTTGCTTCGAAATTCAAATTGTAGCAAGAGCATCAGTGGGATGAGAATAGTTGAAGATTGGCAGGTTTGGTAGAGCCGGAGGCTGCTTAGAAAATCTGGCAACGTAGTTGAACCACTCATCCAGTCGATGTTCCGGAAAGAACTAGCCTTTGTTTTGTAGAATGGCTTTCCCTTTTTTAGGGATCCAGAAATTGTAGGGCAATGACCTTTGGCACAGATTTGGTTATGGGAATTTTGCAGTTTTTTATGGATAAAAGAACTGTAAATATGATTGTTTGATGGTACGAATAATATTTATTATTCTTGGGAGGCACAAATGTGAATACACGTTTGGTCGAACAGATGCAATAACTTCAAAACAGCAACCGTCTCGCTTGCCCCCCCTCGCGCACGAAATTCATACTCTGCTCCAATGGCTTTATATCTTTCCACCACTATAAAGACCAATAAAATAATATGTGCATAATTGAAATGGTGGTAAACTTCGCGAGCCTCCGTGAAGATCGCAACCCACATTTTGAGAATTAGTGCGTTATTCGATAAGTATTGCAGAATGGTTCTCATTATTACTTTCTGTGTAATGTAGATATACTGAAAGTAATAAAGGGAACCATTATAAGTGACGTAGACATTAGTAGCGATAATCCTAATGGAGGAAATTAATATATAATTCACTGTAATTCATGTGATGTACCGTATTATAAATATCATGAGCGACAGGATTAAGTGAATTCTGTAATTAATCATGAATGTAAATATAATAAACCAGTCAGATTGCATTTTTATGCAGCGTTTATAATATATACTTTTTGTTTATATTCGTTTTAACGTGTGATTTAACCCAATTGTATTTATGTGCACTTCAAAAAGAGATTCTGCAGTTATAAGTTGTGCTTGATCTTGAGTGCTATGGTACAGTCTCCATCATACGTATATTTGTAAACTTGCAAATAGCCGTAGCTAATTTGACTTCCGCAAAATGCGGTGCGGTTGGTATATATATCCTCTCACACAGCTCACTTAAAAGCTTACAAATTGATGTTGACAGGGTTATCTAACTGACCGTATATTCATACATTACACTAATCCAAACTCACATCCGTATTATATTACGAATTATGTAATGTGTCTAAGCCTAACATAATGTTGCATTTAACTAAATCAGCGAAATTGTGTAGTGTAGCCGGATAAGAGGCTGCCATAATGTTTTGTTATTAGGAAATAGCGCTTTAGGTACTAATAACAGTCGTTTGAGTGGCGTATCGAAGATTTATCAGTCACAAACTCTTATTATAGGAAACAATTGCTGAAATACGAAATGAGGACTTCTTATTGTCTTATGAAATATTTAACGAAGTTCCATATGTTTATTCCCAATTAGCCTGGGAAGAATGTCTTTGGTCGTAGGCATTCACAAAAATAATCCCGCAATTTTTGTGTAGGGGCGATTATCTTCTTGTACAGCGAAACTGCATTATGGGACTGTAAGACTAGCATCATCACGTCCGCATGATCAATAGTTTTGTAAGGATATTAATTTTTTTAAAGTTTCTGACAAACTGTACTTATTTATAGCAAGGATTCGTAATAGTTTGGTTAAATTCGGTTTAATTGTAACCAAAAGACTGTTGCACAATATTTTTTTAGGTTTCAGATGGCAACTGATTTGCCAAATTAGTAGTTATAATAGATTCCAGATGGCAACTGATTTGCCAAAATATTAGTCTCGTATAATATATTTGTGCAATCTTATTGCATGAACAGCCGTTGTACATAGCAATGGAAGATGTTTTGTTTTTATGTTATAAAAAATCTTTACTTTTGTTTCGTATGAAGCCCAACGCTTCTGGTTCGCTCTCATTTGTATTCTGTCAGTATTAACAGCAATGAAAGGTAATTTAAACTCCTAAAGTTCTACAAGACGAAAACAAAGTCACCGTTCTGCTTGTTGGCTTTCAGTGAAGTCTGCTTCTTCAGTAAAACTGCATTTTATTATGCTTCGTTGCAATTTACTTTTTTTTTTTTTTTTTTTTTGGATAATACCTTTCGGCCCTGTAACATTTCTTATCTTAATGGTTTCCGTCCTTGATCTCTTCATACTTCAGACATCATTCTTGATTAAGTTGCACCAATACGTGCAGAGAGTTTCTGCTGAATTTATCTACAGGGTGTCTATAAAATACTTTTAAATAATGAAGAGCAATGTCTGTGGAATGAAAACAATACACAATTCTGAAAGAGTTAAGAAAATCAAGATAAAACTGAAAACCAAAAAGATGCGCAGGACCGCTCGACTGATTTATCTTAACAATGGCAGGAGCCTAGCTGTTTAAACGGATGGCCTTTTTACTTATTTAAAATTTAAACATCAGCATACTTTTCACGTTTCGTGCCTTTTACCTCATATTCAGTGCACGCGGAGACCAACAGTGAACTTGTACCAACTAATTAAGAGTCCAATAATGAACTAACATCAACAAATTACAATATTTATTCCCTCGTGGGCAGCGTAGTGCATATAAGCATTGTTCCCGGGTTCGAATCTCCTCACTGACTCCAGGAATTTTTATGGGCTTTTTTTCACAACGTCGTTGAGTTAGTCTGTCTCAGGCCAAGGTGCATGTTTTTTTCTGGAAACTCGGATTTTCCGTTCAGCATACAGGCAAATCGACCACAGAACAAGCAATTTACGTACATGATATTTACGACGCAACATCTGATGCCTAAAAACCAACAACGATATTTATGTATATACAGCAGTGGATTCCAGTCTTTTTTTCCTCTTAAATTCTGAATAGACATCCCAATTATCAGTATTTAGATTAGATATATTTTCACTTTTTAATTATTTAAAATTGAAAGAAATATGATATAAATTCAGAATTTAAATATTTTTATCCAGTGTCTTGAAGCATGTAAACGCATATCAAACCACGGATGATCATAATTTAATCACATACAAAAAATATGCATTTATTAAATAAAACTCTTCTTATTGCGCTCGCGACTTATATGGCTTACAGTACAGCAAATAGACGATACTTCTGGTGCAAACTAGGAATAAAATACGTTATAGCATTTCACATCAAAAAATGAACTTCTCAGAGAGTGGTAAATGATGAGCCATTTACTGATAAGGAACAGGTATAAATGTCTGCAGGAAATACCTGAGACATCAGTGGCAGCCATTATAAGTCGTGGTAAATAGCTTACGGAGTTCCAAACCGGTATGATTGTCGGTTATCATATCGATCATATGTTGTTGCAGTAGACGTTCGAACGTTTCTAAGTCGACAATAAAATCATGAATCAGTGGGCCAATGAAACTAAATAGTAAAAAGGTAATAGGAGCGATAAATCGTGAAGAGTGCGGTTTCTTCGTTTATTTCTTCCTTACAAAACTTTAACCGCATCATCAGTACAGTATTAGCCGTCCCTAATACTGTACTGACATTTGAGTTCAGATATTAGCAGGATTATCCATAAATGTGCACGCTGTTCGCAGGGAGTGGGTGAGCTTTTGTTTTCATTGAGTTTTTTGCAGTTTACAAGTTCCACTTGACACCAACGAACTCCAAACGAAGTCGTTTAGAGTGGAACGTTGCCCGTGGTTTTTGTTTGTGAAGTCTGGAGAAATGAAAAAATGTCTTGTGATGCGGCGAATCGCGCTACGCTCTGAAGGTTGAGTTTGGAGAGTGCACAGAGAACGCTGCCCACTGCGAGCCGACAAAGTTTGGTGGAAACTCATACCGTCCTTCTCTCAATTTGGACAGGTTAGTAGTACCGAATGCCTTCGAATGCAGACACCCGGCCAATTTTAAGACCTCCATTATGCGAAAAATGGTATGGAACCAGGTGCATGCAAGTTGGTTTGAGAAAAACAAGCTTCCCCAGTTGGCCTAAATATACTAAATTTAGGCCAACTTCCCCAGTTGGCTTAAATATACTAAATTTAGGCCAACTTCCCCAGTTGGCTTAAATATACTAAATTTAGGCCAACTTCCCCAGTTGGCCTAAATAAATATAAATATTCGAAGTAGCCTTCGAATGCAGACACCCGGCCAATTTTAAGACCTCCATTATGCGGAAAATGCTATGGAATCAGGTGCATGCAAGTTGGTTTTAGAAAAACATGCTTCCCCAGTTGGCCTAAATATACTAGAATCATGGTCAGAAATGCTCCAAGAAGGATCGATGCAATTATTCAAGCCAATTAAGGGCCCAGTTATAATTTTTTTTAATAAAAAGCTGTTTACTTTAACATTACTGTCCGATACTTTGAGAGGATGGTGTATATCTGAAGTAAAATTAAAAATAAATTTCCTTTCTATTAAAAGTCATATTTGTCATTTAAAACTTAACTGAGTTGTCCACTGAACATTGCAGTTTTACAAGCGTCTCAGTTTACTGTGAATCAACTTCATATGATCACTAAATACGATTAATGATTATATTATTGTCAAAAATGGCTAAATGTAAACTCTTCTGACCTATGTAGTTGTACCGGAGTATAAATCGCGTTGATTCACTGAAACTGGTATAAAACCCTTCGCCTGAATTTCGAATTCAGGCGAAAGGTCGCTTGATACGGAGTTTAAGAAAAATATTATACTGTTAACAATTGTGTTAATTGCTTACCATTTTAACTTAGCATAATCAATTGTTTAATAATAAAAACTTCTATTGCTTCAAAGTAAACACTGCTCCATATTTTTCTTTCATCAAATAGTCAGAGTTTTGCTTTAAAAATGTCTTGTTGCCTAAACATGGCTGTTAAGAGTTTTTCTAGTCTCATTACAAAGAGATTTAAACCGAGTTCTTGTTTTAGTCACTTGAATGAATATCTTCTCACATTCAGTACTGTTGTGGGATTTATTACAATCACCAACATGACTTCAGTTAACTTTTCTTCATCTTTCTGTCGGCAATCCACTGAACACAGCATGAAACTCAATCTGCAAAACATCTATTGCATCATCTTTTCCGACACCGAAAACTGTTGAAACTTTCCTGCAAAAAGAGCATAATTTTTCAAAGGTAACGCATGCTTTACAATCATATGCTGCAGCTAAGTGTACATGCTTACCGGGCAGTATTCTCTTCTTTCTTTAGGCAATTGAAAACTTTGGAACGGAGCTTCTTATGACCAAGTCATTGAGCGGATTAACAACTGTGAACTTATAAAATTCAGACATTGTATGATGGAGTATTGATCACAATAAATGTATATGAGGCCCTCGTTGGTAGGATCGCCGTCCTCCCCACACCGGGTGGAAAAGACCTGAGGTCGTGTCCCGTCGATGACGGGAGCACCATGACTTGTTCTTCTTTCGATTAACAAGCGTTGGGAAATATTCGAATGATGCCAGTTTAAAAGGGACTAAACTGTAAAAACTAAAACCAAACTAAAAGCCTTCATCAGTAATTATGGCAAGCCGTGGATCTGCACTTCCATCCCACTTACCAGAATACCTTTGTTGCGTTGCCGCCGATATTTCTATATTATATCCACGAAAGCAGCCTCGAAAGTTCATTGTCCACTTCATTCAGCAGTATACTAAGTAAACATTACAGTATCCATTAATTCACATCGAATTACGAGTTCTTTCGTTGCTAAAATAATCCATATCACCAAATAGGAGAAAACTGAATATATTCATAAAGCCAATTATTAACAATTGAAGAACTACACAAAACGTTGCGTGCGGTAAGCCTAATAACTTCTTGACATTACGACATTCATATTATGGACGGATGATAAAATAAATTGCTATGTTATGTTATCGCCTAATATTTTTAATCATTCTTTATGTGCTCGTAAGAGAATGTATTTGTTATTTTAATTAGAACACTTCATCGTAGCAACGATGGAAAACGTATCTAAAATACAACCAAACTCAGTTGTTATCAAACTCTCAGATAGAGCAACTTGCTGCTTTCTATCGGTTAAAACAGTCATATGATAGTCTAGAACAATGAGTCCCCCACTCCCCTTACATTGCGGGTAGATTACCTTTGTCAGAGGAAGTTTGAAACTCTTTGAGTTTACATTTCCTTTTAGTTTATTAATTGCATTTTGATCGACCGACGTTTAGAACGAGTATTTAAAAACACGTTTTGTTGAGTATTACTATTATTGCTTCGAAAACTTATTAGATTCTTTCCTAATTTCTCCTAAATTAGCTTTGGTGATTATTCATTAAATCAGACCTTCTTAACACGGTTATCTTAATTGCATTAGGGCACAATCCGTTAAAATTATTCGACAATTTCTTAACAATCCTTGTCAAAACTCTTTCCGGAAACTCACAAGTGTATTAAAAGAGCCTACAGCAGAAAGAATGGTCCTCTTTGTAGGGACCTTGAGAGAGAAAGAGAGACTTTCCTTACAAGCTTAACGAAAAGTATTCTCCTTCATTTTGTGTTTTCTCCTTTATCGATAAAGTAACCATCCTCAAGGCACCTATTCACATACTCCACCACCATCCAGACTTGCCGAAGTAAATGTGTCTCATTATCTTGTAAGCGGAACATCATCTGAGGTACAATCGCCCATGGGCTGTAACAGTCTATCATGCTCAAACCGGTGTTTGGGGATACAGTTAAGGCACGAATTTTACCTCGTACTCTAGTAATATAACGACATTATGTTATAAGCTAAACGTAGAAAATTCATTTCCTGTTTTATTTCTTTCGTGCATCCTAAATCAAACTGATTTGCTGATCTCTCAGATCCGCCGCCCCCATTTCCAATCAACTACAAGCGTGTGTAAGAATGCCTTGACATTATGCAGAAAATAAATTAAAGCTACAGACGAGAACTGTACAGTTTTTTGCCATTTATGTGTACAGGATTAAATGTCAACCATTGGGGAACATGCGGGCTCAGTAAAAAGTGATCTTATTATAAGGATTACAATACGGAATTGAGAAAAGATTCCCAAATCGCATGGGCTCCCTCGGCTGTTAAGTTTCAAAGCTACGATAAAAACAAGCTTTTGGGAAATGCGTAATAATGAAATTAAATAAAAGTGATCGTAATATATTACGATATTCATCAGGGAGCCATTCTAAGTATGAAAAGATCGAGTCATGGTTTGATAATGCTAATAGATAAGCAAGTGTCAGTGCCTTCTCATCGGTGCTGACTGAATTAGAAAAGGGTAAACCATGGTGGGTATGCACGTGTTTAGCATTGTTACTGTCATGCAATAATACTATCATCTTGTAATATTGAAACTGGAGAGCCCATGAAAAAGGGTCCTTGATTGTTTTGTTTTGTTTGAGACTAAACAATATAGGGGAAAACATGCATAAAGTAATGCGAACTATTTAAAACAATGAAGAAAGCTTGTTATTTTCTCTTTCAGAGTCCAGATTATTGTTGTGGTAGTAGTGGGGTTTTAATAGCATCAGCGACTAAGACCATACTGATCCGTGTATACTGTCTGTAAATTGCATGTGTTCTATTGTCGATTTTCTGCTGGACAAAAAACCCGAGTTGCCGGGAGAAAAAAACTATGCTGCCTCGCCTGAGACCGACTAACACTGTCACGTTGTGAAAAAGGCCCATTAAAATTCCTCACGTCATCAACGGGATTCGAACTCAGGTCTTTACCACCCGGTGTGGGAGGACGGCGACTCAACCAACTGTGCTACTCACGAGGGCCAGAGTTCAGCATCCTCACATTTGCAGAGATAATGTTTACAGGGCTTTTACTTTACTCATACTTGGAAAGCAATATAGAAACAAGCCAAAAACACATCTGTTCCAGCGAGTGTAATATCTAATGGGTTTTACTTTTTAAAAATACAATACAGAATGGATTACAGAATTTTTAAACGAAATAGATAATGGTGTGTGCCTTATCGTGGACGGACTGTGTTACTTGCTGCTCTTTATAAAAGGTTCAGTTTGTGAAACCTATCGAAGAAGCTAAGAGCTTTATTGAGGTTATTTTAGCATTGAGTGGATTAATTTCAACAGAGATGAAGGGCTTTCGTCGCGCCAGTAAGAATAAGACGAAGACTACCAAATAATTATAAATAAGTTGGTAAAATGGACTGGAGGGTGGCCATAATTCAATTTCCCATACTTTTGAAACCTTTGCTAGCCCTAAGGAACGGCGAATTTTATTCAAATTTGGAATTTACAGAAAAAATAAATAAGATAAAATATAGGATATAGTTTCAAAACTCGTCACAAGAGGGACAAATGAGGCAAAGGCCATAATCGTAACAAATACAGTATATGATTCGACAAAATTGAATTTGCCGAAAAGTTTATTTAGGAGGTAAATTACGAAATTTCCAACAAATTTGGTATTTTAGCAATATTTGTCATATACTTACAAAGGGATCATAATGTTTTCTAGTATTCAATCTGGGACCCACCAGCTACAAATTATCCTTGTCCATCTCTCGAAAATAAGCAATGGGGATAAAGAGTAATAATCGTGTTCTAAATAAAAAAAAAAAAAAAAAAAACGGTCTTAGCTTTAGGTAATAGTCAGTTGGGCCCTTGATTGTTTTAGTTTGAAAGTTCCTGTATGAACCCAATTATTCCTTGTCTTTCTCTTAAGTCTGTTGTCATGAACGCGAGGGATCAGCTTACTTGTAATTAACTCTAAGGATTGTGCGCTCTCTTAAGCGCGCGCCCGAAGCTGAATCACCAACTGGTGTAATCTCTCGCCTAAAATTCACCCAGAAGTGATCATCTTCGCCACTTTTGGGAATCTGACAGATCTCTAATTAGCAAGTTTTAATTAATTTTGCGCCACGCACTGCAACACTTCCGGCCAGACAAACCTATCGAACATTCCTATTCGGAGAACTGCTTTAATCCTAGATGCAGGGATCACAGATAGGTGTCGAGAGCTAATTTCTGTAGATTAACTCCGTAGACGGTACCACATTAGGACCACCCTTTGACAGATAGGTGGGGTCGATCTGATAAATTAAACAATCCACACGATCGCATTTGTTTGATTCGTGACTCAGGGAAGTATCTGTTCTAGTAAATGATGAATGATGCCGAAGAGTGAGAGACGAGGCGAGATTTAGGTTAGGTTATTTCTACCTGAACGACATTCCACGTCGTACGTTACAACCAGTCCACTGTCGGCCCATGGAGGGGCGAGACAAAAGTGGAAAACGTTTGGATTTAGTTTTTCATTGGAGACAACCCAGTCACACGCTGGACTGCACGCAATCCAGCACTTGAGTACTTTAGCTGAAGAAGCGAAATTTTAAATGTCATTCCCGTAAGCTATCTATCAAAACTGTCAACAGTATTATCGCTAGGCGACCCACAGGAAATATAAACGCTACTTTATCTTTCCAGTCTTGGAACAGATGTGCGGATCCAATTACTTCTCCCATATAGTCTGTTGTTATTTTATACGACATGTACTACTGTCCACACTTTGTATTACTGGTGCCCAAAGTCCGGAAGATCTTAGAACTAATTAAAATGGTCTAATTTTGCATACGACATGCGTAAAATTTGCATATTATTACCACCTGTAACAAGAATATGTTCACTCAGCTATCCATGGAGAGTCATATCATCTTAAGAAAGATATCAGAAGTTTGGATTTAAATAATTGTGAGTTGCCATATAGCGAAAACTGAAATCACCGAAAAATACCGTAACCTTTCCTAACCATATCTAATCAATTATATGCAGTTTAATACTGAAAGGACCCACCAAAAATTGCCATTGTTCTGACATGCCAGAAAATTTAATTCAGATATTGGCTGATTTCTTCCAAGCGCGAAATAAGAGCAGCAGTTAAATCGAAAATTTCAGAAAACGATGATTGGAAGCAACAGGGTAGTCTTCAAAGATTGAAAGTTTTTAGTCTTCTTCCCAACGAGGAATAATACTTTTCGTTAAGCATTTTTTTTCCTTTTTTACAAGAATGGGTTCTGAAGCTGTAAAAACGGCCACGGTTTTGTTTCCCCCCGTTATACAGTGGCTGTTCGTCCATATCAGAAAAGGTGTGGATTCGAGTCCCGTATCCTGTGGCCTACCGAACATAAAGAATGCTATTCGTCGAGAAGGAATGAACTTTTACGGGTTTCTTTCTTTTCTCCTATAACATGGAAAAATTAGTATCGAGTAATGGATGAGCATGAGTTTTTCATACAGAACAATATAAAAAATATACTTCCTTTTCTGGCCATCCATCTATTCCGCCTCCTTTCTAAATTAATTTCTTAGACAATAGCTACTTCTTAACTAAGTTAGCACTTAACTAAGTTATCAACAGTTGCATTTGATCATATAACCACAAAGAAAAATAAAATACTTATTTGTGCAACGCCTCTGCTTAAAAAAAATATGTACAGTACTGTGTGAAATTTGTATTTTTTAGGCGCATTAGCATATATGCATGACGCGCTTATTGTTTTAATCATGCCCGTCTGTCTGTCCGTGTGTAACAACTCGATTCCTGGTGAAGGGATTTCCATTTTATATTTGGACCTTTTAGAAAGAACAGTTTGTCGAGCCTCTCCAAATTTCATTAAAATTATAAATATTTATAAATATTTGGCAATTATTATTTCTTTGTCCGTCCGTCCACATGTAATAACTTGACTCCCAGTGGATGGATTTTTATAAAATTTATATTTCGCTCTGTTAGAACAGTTTGTCGACGCCTTTTAAATTTTGGTAAAATCTTTGTGGCAATGTGGCAGATACGAAAATTTCTCGGTTTGCCCATAAAAGTCGTTGCTTTTTAATTTATTACAGAATTGTTATAAATTTATTGAAAAAGTCAAACTATTAAACATATTTACTTAACATCAAAAAAGAAAAAGAAAAATAATATTTATTTATTTCGCGTTTCTAATTTTGCACCAGTGGAGGGTGTTTCCACTGGTGCAAATTTAGGATAAATGAGATAATTTTAAACTACGAGTATATACATACATGAAGCAAAACAAAACACTATAATACTGGAGAATGGTTCATGGACATGAATTTACAAAAGTTGAAATGGTCAGGGAACACCTGTGGGATGGAACTGGCACGTGGATTGTGGTCTAGACCACCGCGTCCCATGTAACTCAACTGGTCGCTGTTTTGCAGGAGGAATAGAGGATTATACCGACTACATTCGTTAGTGGAAAGCTTGCTCAAGTGGGTAGTGTGTCACAGCTGTCATAGGAGAACCGACACTATTGAAGTGGGTCGCATTTGTCAGTGTGAAACATGTGTTCAGATACTTTTTGGAGGGCAGCATATCATAACATACAGGGCTGAACTCTTGAAATAGGTCCGCATATATTTTCCTTTAAAATATTCAGTTTGCTGATAATGGTGAAACATAAATTATATTGTTAATATTATTATTATTAAAATCAGTTTATTTCCCAAGAAACCTTGGGTCACCCCGGGACGGCTCTGAGCCAGAAGGGTGTGAATATTTAGACTAAGGTGCGAGGAACACATGTACAATAAACAAGAGTACAGCAAACATAACATCCAGTGAAGCACTGGATGTTATGTTTGCTGTCTTGCGCTGATTGGAGGAATGAATGGGCAATATGGCGGATGCGCAAAACCTAAAATGTTCTCGGTTTGCGCACAAAAGTTGTTTTTTTCTCTTTTTTTTTTTTTTTCTTTTGTTATAAATTATGAATTCTTACTATTTCTAAAGCGTCTGAAATGTAATGCTTTGACTCACTTATTCATTTTTAATGTGATAAAAATGTAAATTTACGTCTATGCATATTCATGCTTATAAACGTACAGTGTGAGAAGATATGGCAAAATTTAATATGAACACATAATTTTTATGAAAAAAGGAATACTGTATAATGAATTTCTCTAGTTTTCTTGCCTGCGAAAGATACCACGTAATTTCAAAACATCTTATCAGCGAGACGTCGTCTCCTTGTTCCATGTACTTTCAACTAAAGGCTCCAGCATCTTTTTCATGTTTACTGATTAGTTAAACTTTATGTTTGGTAAAAATAAACAACCATTTTCTGTTTTAACATGTTAACACTAACCGGGTAGTAGTAAAACCAAAGGATTACTGAAATAGAATGAGTTAGTGTCAGTAAGCGTAAAGCAAAGGTGGCATGGGATTCCAAAAAAATCCAACAGTCTTATCTGCAGGACATTACAAAATAGAAACACACACACACCTCTAACGAGATTACGGCATTAATTTTTGTTATTGGACTTAAACAGGTTAACCCATAACCCGGATAATCGAGAGTCTACTGTAGAAAATTTAAAAAATAAAAGGGGGAAAGGATTGTAAAACTTTGATTTACAAATACAAAACCGCAGTTGGAGAAGAATCACATGGTATTAGTCATTTATAGACACTACCTGCATCTGCGGGGGGGCAGGAATTATGCTATGGTCTCCTACTAGAGCTGTAATAACTGAACCTCTTTGTAATTTATCTCTTTTTTTTTTTTTTTTTGTAGGATGAAAAAAAAACAGTATCGCGAACTAGATTTGAATCTAGAATAAAATAAACAGAAAAACCGACTGAAAAGACACCCAATTACGGACGCCATACAGACATACCCACGCCTCACAGCCTTAATTTCCTTCGTGGTTAATGCGCTCACGTACACACTTATTTTTCTGGAAAAGTTAAATATAATATAGGGATATTTGGAAGCGCAGATCCACCTACTTATGAAGTTAATATCTTTGTTAGTGGGGAGCCGGTGCAAAAAGTGACCTCTCATACTGACCTTGGCCTCATCTGGGATGTTGATCTCATCTTTCAGCCTCACTTTGTCAGGATGAGGCAGAAGACGTACGCGGCTCTTTGGGCCGTGCGTCAGGAGCTCGTTGGTGTTGAACAGCCAGCGCTGCTTGTTTGGCACATCCTGAGGTATATTACGCCGATCCCTCTCTATGCATCAGAAATTTGGTCATCTGCCCCTGCCTCATACCTTCACAAGTACCCCAGTTTAGAGTACTGGGTGCTTAGATGGATGAAAGGATGGTAGGCCACCCCCTAACTATCTCCAGATCGATCCTACAAGAAAATCTGGGCACCACTCCCTGGAGACATTATGTTTGGATAACATCCAATATACGGATGACCTATGTAATATGTATGAAAGAAAAATATAATTCCGTGTTGGTTCGATTATACTTAAATTTAGGAAGGGTCGTTTAAAAATCGCTCTAAACGAGCCTTCCTAAATTTAAGTATAAAAATTTAATAAAAATCCATCCACTAGTAGTTGAGTTATTACCTGCGGACGGACGGATGAACGGACAAAGAAATAATAATCACCAGCTTTATATTGGCCTGATTCTAACAAAATTTGGATGGCTTAACAAATCTTTCTAAAAGAGTCAGTATAAAAAAAAAATTTAAATCCGTATGCTAGGAGTCGGATGTGGTGAAGACAGTAGGCTCTTTACGCATGTATGCTAACTCGTCTTAAAAATACTTTTCTTTCATTTTGTGGATTATCTGGGCAAATTTATTTCCTGTCCACCCCGGATAATCGAAAGTGCTCTGTACGTGGTAAAAGAACATGACAATTGTTACTCTGCTTTCCATAGATAATGGGGACGGTCTAGTAAATGTAGCGTAGAGGGAGATGATTTGTTTGCGCTCTACCTAAGTGGTTCCCAAATTTTTGTCAGTGTAGTTGACTTGGATTTAAATTTCGCTGTATAAGTCGCACACCTAAAAAGCTTTTGCCACTTCCCTGACATGGAGTTATACATTCCTAAAAAATGCTTTTGAGCATCTCCCTCTTTTGGGGAGGAATTTTAATTTCATGAAATTCATTCAATACTGAATACCCATTTTTCTGTTTGAAGTGCAAATAGAAAAAAAAAAACAACACTTCCATTTTGAGGACTGGATACTCTTAAATGGATGGGCAGCGCCCCCACACGGAAGGTAGCAATCAAACGTTGTTAGCTTTTAAAAAATCTTTCCAGTTTGTGTTAGATAAATGTAACTTGCTTCTCTGTGTATCTTTATCGATTTTGTCGCAAGCAGCTTTTGGAAGCGAGAAGATCATTTTTAAATTATCTGTGCTTGGGGAAGTTTAGAAAATATAACTTTCATTAATTATTTTTTTTCAGTGCTAATGGAAAAGGACGTTAATACAACTTTACAGAAATAAAATAACTACGAAGTTTTTGATCAGCAATTTATTTATTAGAGATATATTTTTCAAATATAAAAAAAAAACAAACCTGTTACAAAATTGTTTATTTTACAATTAATTTTATCAAGGCAGTTTTTCGATGAAGAGTCTTTTGTTGCTTTTATACATTGAATTTATCAAAAGGAAATTTATAATTTACAGAATTTAAAATTTTTCACGTTTGTATTATTTTATTATTACCACGACTTCATTAGCGAAGTTATGAATTCAATTAATTGGCAACTCAGTAAATTATACAAATATAAAAAAATTGGATTTTAGGACGTTTACAAAATCACAATTTTTACAAACATTAATATTAATTAACAACTACAGAACGTGTGCACAAGAAATCGAAATTTTACAAATCCCAGGAAATAGTCTTCGCGGTTGTTGTAAGATAATTAACACTTCACAGATTAATCTCTGAAAATCCGGATGTGCGACATTATTCCTTTCAGGAATAGGACTGAGAGGAATGCTATTGGGAAGGTAATTTCTAATTTATCTCTCTGCGTGTTTTGAGAATGGATTTTCTTTGAAAGTTAATTTGCATATATTGAGTACAAGCCTTCATCGCCCTTATTCAAACAAATGGACAATGGGTGTCCATTGTCTCAGAGGCTCTTCCATTAATGGGGTCTGATTACATCGCCTATTATTACAAGTAATTATTTGCTTTATTGACATCATTGCGAACTTTACGGGTGTCTGTTTATTTCGCACTACCAACCTCATCTTGCTGTACTTCTCTATTATCGTTGGTAATGTCCTATTACCAGCCGTATTCGGCTTCTGCAGATTCTCCTAGAGATCGTTACTCCTCATTATGGCCGGAATGTCGAGGATAGGGAGCATTCTTTCATGTAGCTCTAGTTTAATTAGAAGAGTTCGAATTTCTGATTTTGCACAATACCAAATCGGCAGAACGAGATGTGTCTTTACATGTTCCTATTAGCAGTACTGCAATGCATTCGAAACGAATCCCTTCAATAACCTCAGATAATTATTTTCTTCCTTTGCCGAAGAAAATTACGAAAACATTATGGTAGATGGTATTCGGAGTTTTATATGGCAAATTTCTCTTTGAAGTCTTAAGGGTACCAATAAAATTTCTGGTTAATAAAGATGGAAATCTCCGGTCCTTCGCCAGTCCAACTGCACCAGGTATCAAAAATAAATGCTCACTCAGTTTAGCGTATCTTGTATTATATCCAGCAACATGGCGTCTGCAGCTCAGGTCTAGCGAAATAACTGAACTTATTTTTATGCAATATCTGTTAAACGCCGGTTGGGTGGCGCTTGCTGAATTACGTGCCTGTACATGAAGCAATAATGTGTAAAACAAGTAGTTAAATTCAGTTGATTTATGGTGGCAGCATTTCAAACTTTTTTTGATTGTTGTCAAGAAATGGACAATAAGTTATTAGAACAACAGAGAACCACCATTGATTTCTTAGTTGGTAAAAAGACCTGAAACGTCAGGAATCCAATAATTAAATTACACTGATTTGGTTTTGCATTAGCAATACCTAAATAATACCTCTTGGAGCCATTTTCTCTGTAATACAGCCAGTACACGTCTCGGTATGTACTCCACAAGGTTTTGCAGGATGGCCCGTGGTAGTGCTGCCATCCATGCGTTCTACAATGTGGCCACTAATGCCTGCACATCGTCAAGTGGATGATCGTAGAATCGAATCGAATGTCCTTTTTAAGTAAATCCCAAACATGCTCAGTTGGGTTGAGGGTTGAGATCGGATGGCCATGGGAGAACGGATAATTCATTGTCATGTAGCAATCTGCCAGGATTTGTGGCATGGCATGTCGTCTTGATAGACGCAGGAGTTGTCTGAATACACTGTTATCATGACGGGGTGTACTTAGTCGGCGATGATAGAAAAGTAGGCGTTCCCATCGAGTCGTTGATTAACAGTGATCAGAGGACCCAGGGGTATGCCATGAAAACAGTCGAGAAACCATAACACCACTGCCTTCAACCTACCGAAAACAGGGCATCCAGGTGCCGTGGTTTCAAATGCGGATACGCCCATCAGCATGATAGACTTGGAAACATAATTCATCAGCGCAGGAGACACATTTACACATGTCGGTGGTCCAGTGTTGGTGCTGACATGTCAGTGTAAGATGCAGTTTGTTTATTGCAGTGAGCGTAGATGACCGTGATGGCTTTCGACTGCCATATGAGCTAGTGTCTGGCTCATAGTTAATGTGTATATTGGTCTTACTGTTCCTACGTTGTACTGATTGGTTACCTGGGTTGCTATACTGCGTAGCTGCTGTTACGAGACGAGTCACACGATGCTCACTGCAGACATCGGCCACACGTGGCTGTCTCACGTGTAATCTTTGGTTGGTTTGTTCAACCAACGTTGAGCAAGTCGTATTAGATTCATGGCACCACAGAATGGAGCATTTAACCATGTTGGCTGTTGTCAAGATTCACAAATGGCGATCAATTTGATCGCCATGTGTGCGAGCTACAATCTTATATCAGCCGTTCCCAACTTTGAGGCTTCACCAGCGTCAAAGACCATTCCATTCCTACACGTGGGGATGTTGCTAATACAAAGCCAACTTAGTGTATGTTAACTTTGTGAATTTTTTTCACTTGGTGTCCAAGTCCATTGACTTATATGAAGGTCTTCCTTAGGGCATTCTTTATAGGGTTCTTGCCTGGTGTGGGTATTGATTCTTTAATGTTACCGCATTAAACGCTGATGTTAATTTTTCCGTCATTTTTCAACGATTACGCTTGATAATCCACTTTGGACGTCAAGTACCTTGCTCCTTCACCTTACATTTTCGACCACAGTTGAAAACTTGCAAAAGTTTTCCGAGCGTTCTTCCATTCGTTATAGATTCGAATGACGCTATTTTTTGAACACTCGACAAGTACAGCCGTCCTCTATGCTGTAGAGGACGCGCGTTTAGCACTTGCTAAAAGCGCCCCGACAGTAAGGAGACATTAAAGGTGAGAGACAGTCCGGCCCTCTGGCATCTTCAAAAACCAACGAGAATACCCCTCTGGAAGTCAGTGATTCGTTGTCCGTTCTTCATTGCCGGGTGAACTGATTTGGGCCATAGTCGGTCACACGGTTTTATAGCACTGTACTGCACACCCACGCACACCATGTGACCTTCTCGATTTACATATTCGCACAGATTGTTGCATACAACTATAACCTCCAGGGTCATAGTAAAGTAACCAAGCAGTGTACATTAATTTTTAGTAATATTTAAGAAAATTCCATGGAAAGTTACGAAATGCTTCGAGAATGGATCGGGAACAATGTCTAGCGCACATTTTTTTTAGTGGGGTGAGTAATTTCAAAAATGGAAGAGAACGAAAGAAGACATTAAAAGTGAGAGCGGCCATGTGGCTTCTACAAAAACCGATGATAATGCGCAAAATCTGACTGAAGTAGAAATAATCGTCTAAAGCGGTTGTTCAAATGCTAGCATAAGAACTTAACATGAAGATCGGCACCATCTTGGTGCTGAATACATAAATGATAAGTATAAACAGTATAAGTAAGGAAGTTTTTAGCCTTATGCTTATCTTGTCTCACATAAGACTTCATATTCTTAAAACTGAAAAATTCTTTGAAGGGATCTCATTTTGAGAGTTATTTTAAAATTTCAGAGCAGTGAATGGCACAGCCGAAAAGATTTATAGAAAGTGATTTCCAGCTATGTTTCCAGTGGAAGAGACATTGGAATTGTAAAGTCAAAGGGAAAATACTTCTAGTGTGAGTTTAGTTATGAAATATATATATCCCTTTTTCTTTTCTTTTCATTTTAACAGAATTAGTCTGTTTACTTTATGTCAGGCCTTGTAAATTTTTAAACAGTCGCGAGTGGTATAAACGAGAAAGTGGTGAATGGTGTTAATTCAGTCAAATTTTCTGTCACAGTTAAGAATTCTTTTAAGAATAGCAGCATTGTTTCTCTGTAATGTGGAGCGATGACTGTTGCTTAATCTGATAGATGGACGAAAGTGTTTAAGTCTGGGATACACCGACAGTGATCCGAAAGACAAAAGACATGCAACACTCAACTCAAAAACAAATTCAATAAAATTGACAACTGGATTAGTGGCAGATGTGAACCACAATGGAAAACGTCGTAGTTGGATCAACTTCCCTCAAAACTCACACATACACAAAAAAAAAAAAAAAAAAAAAAAATCCATAAGACAAGGCACACGAGAAATGAGACTTTTGAGGGAGGACTGATTAAGTTCAGGAGTATCATCCGATAGATTGAATATCTTATTGAGTTCGTTTAAATTGTGCTGCTCAACTGGATGAAAGAAAGGAGTGGTCATATGTTTTGCGCAATATTAATTGGTTTGAACAAGAAGCAGTTTTTCACATGAAATGTGATACAGTAGTCAGTGGGCGCCTAATGATCCGGATGCAAATGTGTTCAGCAAAGGTCTAATTCTATGGGAAAAAATGAATGCTGAAAAATGCTTTAAAATTTTACAGAATTTTCAACTGTCTCTATGGGCTTAATACATATGATTTTTTTCCCCATCATGATGGGGCCTTACCAGGGCCGGACAAAGGTATTTCTGCGCCCTAGGCATTTGTAAAATCTTTGATCAAGTAGCCACCCAGGTCCATATGGTACTTAGTCTATGCTGTGACAGTTCCTGAACCTTATCTGGTTAGTTTAATCAACTACAACATAAAGTCAACTTATGACTAAATAACAAATAGATGAAACGACCATTTTTTTTTTTTGTCGCGCCCGGGCAGGGGGATTCAGGAATGTCATGTTGTGTTGTGGCCGACCCCAGGGTTCTCCCCGTTAGCCGCTGTTGTACATCTTGTGAAGAAGCTTCGCCAAAGTCTTTCTGCCCGCGCCCCAGGCATTTTGTTTTATTTATTAACACACAACTGTGTGTTAATACATTCTCAAGATATATATTAATGATATCTTTATTGCAGTTAGTGACTATTTACATGGATGCCTGATGCAATGTCCATAACAGCGACAGTGCTAGGGGTTTAACATAAATATTCATAAAAATTAACCAATACAGGAAAAATTTACATAAAACAAATCATTAACACGGGAAATGAAAAAAAAAAAAAAAAAATTTTTTTTTTTCTGTACTACGCACACCGCGATGGAAAAAAGATGGCAGTCACTCGGCTGAAGACGAAAGCTGTTCCCTCATGATGCGTCTTCTGTAGGATTTGTCCTCTGAATTTTGTGTAGTCGATTTCCATCTCCATGGGCAAGAATCTGTCGCCTATCCTGAGCTTCCACGCCATAGATTGCAGAGAGGGGAGGGCCCTTAGGGGTTTCGGGGGGTGGGGGGGAGGATACTCCAGTTACACAACTGCCAAAAATTTGTATATAATCAATTTATATACAAATTTTATATACATACTCATATATATGCTGTAGCCCTTGTGTACATATGCGTGTGTATCTCGGCATGAAGGGTGGCTCCTAGACAAACGCCCATCTCCGCCTAGTACTCTTGTGATAGCTCAGAACCTCTGCGAGACGGGTCTGAAAAATGTGTTGTCAGGCCATTTCACCACCAGGGAGCAACCAACACCTGGATCAACCATTCTCTGTGTGTGCTATATTGCGCGAATCCCACACCCATTAGATGAAGTGCTATACCGGCAGGTGCCAGAAATACCACCCTCAAGGTTGCCCAGACCTGGAGGCCAGCGAGAGAAAAAAAAAAAAAGGTTCCAACTAGGAACAATGTACACTTGTTGAAACGAAAGCAACATTATACAGCTATTTATATATGCATAGCAAATACATATATACACTTAGAATAACATTAACTCTAGTCAGAGTCCATCCACAAATGCAGGCCTGTATTTGGCTTTCCAGGAGCGGAAGATCAACTCGCGTTATGACCCAAAAACATCATATGAAGATCACAGTACAGCAAGCATTCTGTCGTAAAATGTGCAGCACTTCCGTTAACTTATATCCTGCAATAGAGTTCTTACCTCCTATTTTCTTTTAAAAACTTTGGCCGAGAATTCCTGAAGCAAAGCAAAGATGTCCCGGCTCTGAACCAAGAGAGGTAGATTATTCTTCGTTAGGTTTGGTAACCTATTTAGTAATTCCTGCCTATCTGAGGCATACACTCCGCAGTCAAAGAAGACATGTTTCCAAGATTCAACCTCACCGCATCAACAGTAGAGTTCAGATTCTAATCCTCTTTCAAATAGTTTGGCCCTTAAGCCATGTCCAGTGATTAAGTAACTCGTGGCCATAGTGGGAGCAAACCAAGAAGTCGCCATCTTGTTCAATGCAAAGCCTACAGCTGGAATGAACTCTCTTGTAATAGTTCCAAACTCACTCACATCCCAACGTTGCTGCCAGCAATTCACTAGCTCACCCTGAATTCTTCGTTTTTCCTCCTTAATGTTATTTGGGTTAGAGGTTATATTCAGTATCTGCCTTCCCTTCTTTAAATTATATACAATACCTGGGAAAATAACGTGTAAATCCAAGGGGATGGTACCTGCAAGGCGTTTATTCTGTGAGCCCGTATAACTGCAAGCAGCATTGTATGTTACTGGGACAGAAGCTTAGCTTTAGTTGTAACCTTGGTAGCAGCCGCAAACCAAAGCCCAGCATCGTAAACCACAATGGGAAGAAATATCGTCTTGTAGTATAAAACTGCCCCTTGGGCAGAAAGATTTTCGGCGCACTTTACTAAGGATATACATTTTTTTGCCTCACTGTTCTTCTGTTTTTGGCGCCCCTTAAAGAATGGCGCCCGGACAGTTCCCTGCTAGCCCGTACCGTAATCCGGCACTGGCCCTACCACACTTTTCGACGTGAGTGTGCACGATTGGTTGAGTAGTAGCCATTCTAATGAATGGGTAGGTTGGCGTACGCCAACAAAATGATCTGCAGTAAGCCACTGATATTTTGACCTTTTTGAATGGACGGCAGCTTGTAAGAAAATGTCTGTCAGAAAAAATTAAGGGATTTTCATCAGTCGGACGTTTTCTTGATAATGGACCCCCTCCCCCCGTGGGTAACACAGTTGGTATAACCACCGTCCTGACACCGGGTGGAAAAGACTTAAGTTCGAATTCCATCAATGAGGGTATTTTTATAGGCCTCTTTTCGTGGCTGAGTTAGTCGGTCTCTGGCGAGAGTTGCTTTTCCTCCCGGAAACTCTCCAGAAAACAGCAAATCTACCACAAAACATGTGCAGCTTATAGATGTACCAGTAATATATACGGCGCAATATGGCCTAAGTCGCTGATGCGCTTAAAACCCTGTAATAGCAACAACTGGATCATCGTCTTTTTAAAACAAATGCAGAATCATGAATCACCTTAATTCTTCAGTGAAAAATGCGAATATTTTGAATATCTCTTAACATATACCAGAATTTTGTTACAATGAACAGGGAGTTGCTGTTCAATCATCCTGCAGTACATGTTTTAGGTGTATTTTGGCAAAGTTCCAAAATGAATTCTTGTATCAATCAATCCTTAATTTTCTTGTCCCAAACACAAGGCCTCACTAAATATGTCCCAAAAATTATACCTTTTTAATTCGGTCAAAATTTAATTTACCGAAGATAAAATTGATAGAAATGTGTATACAAAAACGAACACCAGTTCAGTTGTGTCTACTCACGTATACTACAGTCAACAAAAATGCACTGTTCCCCTTTAAAGATCATTTCCGCACGAATTTTCTTTTACGTATGACAAATATGGCAGGTGAAAACGAAATTGAGTTTTTAATTTTCTTTCCATTCATTGAATTCATTACTCGTTCGCTGGTATTCGACTGAGAAATTCTGACAGTTGAAAAGAATGATAAAAAAAGGCGCTATTCTTGCACGATTTAATTAATTTCTGTTTAATTTCCCGTGTAGAGAAACGAGATAGGTGGAGAAATCGTGACGTTAGTACGGTTAAGTTCACCTTTGACTGAGTGAAACTGAGGCATCTGGAGAGAAAGTTTGAATAACCTTTGTTAAGTGTCCACCAATTAATGGTGCGCGGTAAGGAGAGGCTGTCACCGTGGTAAAATGAACTCTCAGCCAAGTGGAACGCTGCGGCACACACACACACACATACATTAAGGCTAGTAACGGAAGTGCATTCGCATTTGCTGTCATCACTTTAAAATTCAGTTGCCATCCGAAAATTAATGTAAGACTAATGCGAAAATTATGGGCTTCAAGCCAAAATGACTCGCGCACAATTTTTTGTTTCTCGCGTCTGCTCTTCCCCCCACTTTTCGGCCCCACCTACTTCCCTCTACTTTTAAAACTAACGCATAAGTTGAGGAAATAACAGTAAACCATAATGGATCTTATTGTCGACTTTGTTCGGAGAAAAACCCTACGCTGTTCTGGTGCACAGACATTACCGACCCGTTGCCTTAGAAACCCGCAGTAAGAAATCGATGAGCGAAGCTTGCTGTTATGTCGTCTGTATAAACATGATTCATTAGGTCTGCGGTATCGGCCAGAGGTGGTAGATGGGATTTCTAATGTTACACTTCTGTCTCGATCGGCGTATGATTTTGCAGGTAACCTGGAGGTGATTATAGGCGTTCATTCATAAATATGACTGGCGTCGAACGACTCGAAACAGTGGTAATCTCTGATTTTGCCCTCCGGGGACCAAACTATCTGCTACTGTACACTTTCCAATTATCTGAGTTAGCAGTCGTCAAGAATGCGATCGTGGCCACTTCGCCTTTCCACTTGTGCCGGAAATAAGCACAATTTTCCATTAATGGTCCGACTTGTGTAATTTTCTGCAGATCTACTTTGACGTGTTTCTGTTCTTCGGAGGAAATTGGCCAAGACAACGATAAGCCGCTTTTCCTTCTCATCAAGTTTGACATGCGCACAATACACTCGAAAGAGAATATTGATTGATCAGTTTATTCGCGTGACATCAGACTGCGGAGCCAATGGTGGTTGTGACAATTAAAAATCTCTTATGGAGTGGTGGCGCATGTAGAAGGCAGACATGCCTGCATTTCCTCTGAGTTCATGAACCAGTGGCAGTAGCGTACGCTGGAATTCCCAACGAAAACCAGACATCTTTGTGCATGCACAAATGCGATCTCACTGACATGAAAAATAGCCTGGCCACCAGGACTGGCGAATATCGCGTGCATGCCTCTCGCCGTGTTTATTTACTGGCTTGTTTTCACCCGTAGCAGTTTTCCATTTATTATAAGCAGAACAGGATATCTGTTGATTGCTGACCTGTTCATTGGCGTGTAATTCCCTTGACTCGTATTGAGAAATTTTTCCTTCATTTTTATCACAGAAGGTTATTATTCGTTCAGATAACAGCTGCTGTAAATTGGCAAAGAAATTTATGGAGCGAAAACAATTGAAAGCAATCCTTTATCTTTCTGTCTTTTACAAGTCTTGTTTCTTTGGTACTAGACTTTCCTTCTCTCCCATTTCCTTATCCTTTTTTTTTTTTCTTTCCTTACCTACTCCATTACATGCCTTTTTTTTTTATTTATTTTAGTTTTAGTTTCTAGTTTTAATTCTTTCTCTAAAGATCTGCTTTCTGACTGTGACGTCCTCAGTTTATCAGAGATTTAAGCTTCCAACATGCATGTTAAGGGTAGATATCTCAAAACCTCGCGTGGTTTTTAACTCCTGAGTGGAAAGATCCGGAGTGTTCCTGTTAAAAGAAAGATTTTCATAACGCTAGAACGACTGACTCAAAACTGATCAGAACGTGTTCTGGAATCAATGGTAGAATCAAACTGGCGACTTTTCTGTTGTCTCAATTGCCTTTTCTTTATTTCTCTTGACTTCCTTTTACTTGTTTTGTATTTTTTTCCTTGTTTTATTTACCATCTTCTAATACTATTTTATCCACACTACACTACTCACTAGATTATTTCATCTTTCTCTCCGCCTCCTCATTCGAAACGAGTGAGCCCAGGTGCAAGATGAACAGTGGACTCCCTTAAGGTGAATTATGGAAAGAGAGAGAGATTCTCTTACTTCGCCCGAAGCGTTGGACTAGTCGCACCCCTGCAGCTGGCAGTTACGCCCCCTATGCCCCAAACCCATTGTTTCTTTTGTAGTTTTTTTATATTTAATTACGCCCATGCCAGTGAAATAGCCAAATGCCACATTCGATGACTGTTTTTAACTTTTGAAACAATCAAAATTCAATTCTTTTCAATAAAGATTGTTAACGAGACCATGGTAATCTTTGTACCGTGAAATTTCTTTATAGATCTTACAGAAAGCATTTCACAAAAGTTAGTCGGGGGAGGGGTAAATTTAGGCAGGAAACTATTTGTATGTCGTACTCCCACGATTATCACACAGTGGGCATTTTAGGCGAATCAGCCAAGTTTCAGACGAAAATTGAATCGTTTTTCCTCCCAAAACAAGAGTTTTTCATCCGGTCCGAAAAAAAAAATATGCAAACCGATCATAGGATACATGCAGTTATAGACATGTTATTACAAGTATATTTAGTAACACAACATGATTTCTCTAGTAACAGAAAATATAATTGTTTGTAATTTTTCAAAGAGATAATTTTAATTGATTTTTATGTTTTTATATTTTTCTGGATATTTTTAATTCACAATATTATTTATGTACCTGAAAAAAAATCTTCGATGAATTGAGATAAATTATATAAAATTTAAATACATAGTAACAGTGTTTTGTGTTGTTTCATTCCTGGGAATGTTGTCTGATTAAGGAGTTATGTTTTGGACCATTTTTGGGACTGAACTGAAACGTCAGAGTGGTTAATTATTTTTCAACGACTTTCTTGTCTCTCTTATTTTTGATTTATCCTTTTCGGATTTCCCTCATCAGTTTATTCTTTTTCTTTTCTCCTCTCTCTCCTATCTAATCCTTAGTGTGGTATCATATTTAGCCACGTGTGTCCAGGGTTCACCAAAGATGACACTTCAGTTACAACTGCTCTTAAGAGAAATTTCTTCTATCTCCACATGATGCGCCGTTTTCTTACGGGCATTCTTTTAAGGAATATTTTGACGTTTCTATTGCATGACTGCTTCACTGTTGGACTTTTATATCTTCAAAAATGGCCGTCTTGATACATCGCGGTAGGGTAGTATCGACCCAGACGGCTACCTATCTCCGATAGCTTGGCGTCTGTCGTAAGCAGAAATTCGAAATGGATGGGAAAACTAAAGAAAGTTTTTAAGCGAGGAACTCGAAAGAAAAGTCAGAAAAGATGGTGGACGATCTTAATGAATGTCCATTATTTGTAGGAGGGATGTGACCTGAATCCCCGGCTCGGATCTAAACGTAAAAGCAATGATGCGGCCAATACTGATAGATGCTTGGGGGTATCCATCAAACATTGCTTAAATGACCGTTATGTGGCTGGGCTTCTTTCCTTGCAGCTATGGACCTTTTACAGTGATCACTGCTTAACTCTGTTAAGTCCATACTATCTATAGACCGCCTGAAAATTTACTGTCGGGCAGACATAAGAAAAGGGACGGCGGATGTTGACAGGGTTAGACGTATTACTTATTAACGAATACCGCGATGAGGGAATTCGAAAATCTTTGAAGTTAAGGCTAACAATAATAGGAAGTGGGATGTCATGCGGAAACAATTAGGCCTACGTGTCTAGTTGATGTGGTAAAATAGTTACGCTCGCTTGAACTCGACGAATGATACCACTTTAGATTCGAGCTCTCTCTCTAATTGGCCCTTTATTTGCCTTGACAGGAATGGATTGTTTCACTTAAGATTTGGTAACCGTTAATCCAGAAGAATGAACTTTATTATAGCGTCATTTACAGCACGAACTCGGTACTTGTTTATTATCAATCTCATTCGTTGCTTTTACTGGCAATTACGTCTCTGTGTGAACTGCGCCCTCTGGCGAGCACCAAACTTGTCGCTATTCCATTTCCTAATGGAACCGGCTGTCATAAAGCGCCCTGCTTTCCTAGGATTTAATTATTATTTTTTTTTAACTACCAGCATGCATGAGTGATTGTGTATCTCCAATATTTTTCTTCAAACATATACCCTACAGAAACTATGGTTTGTAGTCTACTTCAACGAAAAATGTTTTAAATACTTTCCATCTGAAACAACACGTACACAAGCTGGGCTTCTCGTATTCAAACATACAGGAACTCATTATACGAGAGGTGGGCTCAAAAAAGATTGGTATTCACTCAGAAGTAGTTGTGATAGAAGGTTGAAACAAATATCATGTATTAGGCTTTTTTTCAACATAAACACCAGATACATTTTTGCCACCTCTCAATATACACTTCCACAGGCCAGATTTCTAGAAGTCGTCTGACTGTCCTTCAAATCATAACTCGGCTGCAGAAATAACCTCATCATCAGCCGCAAAGTGTTTTCCAAGAAAAAAGAACTTCAGGGCGGGAAAGAGCAAGAAATTCGAGGGTGCAAGGTCGGAGGAATAAGCAGGAGCGGCAATATTTCAGTTATTCCTGGCACAACGGCAACATTTCATGTTGCACATTATGCCCTTTTCTTCTTCTGGTAAGGGGTCAGAAGTTTGGGAACCCGTCTAGCAGCCACTTTGCTCTTACGTTGATGCTGTCCACAGACCCTGCACTAGTTTGGAGCTCTGCAGCTAGTTCTTTGACGCTAATACGGCAATCTTCCAGGACTGCCTCAATTTTTGCAACACTCTTCTGTTACAGCAGTTGTTGGATCATCTGCGATTTCCTTATCATGCACTGAGGTTCTTCCACATTTGAATTGTTTATACCACTGTGCAACAACATTGGTATAAACTGAGGAGTCTTCTCCATAAACAGCGACCATTTCTTCATAGATTGTTTTGGGTATTTTCCCTTGCAGAAAGAGGAACCGAATTACTGAGCTGTATTTCACTATCCGCAAAAAAAGAATAAAAAAGTGACATCGAACCTAAAATTTGTGTGGTTTCTATAAAGATTTCAAGGTATCAAACAAAAAAAAATCATCTTTCTATCACAACTATTTCTGGCTGAATACAAATCTTTTTTGAACTCCCCTCATATAAATAAAATAATTTATTGCTATCAAATAAAGTTAGGGAAATACACCAGTACAGCCAGGCTAGAGTGGTTTACATAATTTAAGTGATGATAACAATAAAATATAAAATAGGTGCATGTGACTTTAACAACAAAAGGAATAAAAAATAAAATAAAAATGTAACAAGCTTAATGAAACTCAGCGAAGTTTTGTGCAGTGGACTGAGAAGAGAAGTTTAGAATCCAGATGTACTCATAAGAATTTAATCTGGTTTACCAGCCGGGAAGGGGGATATTTAGATTGGATTCTGACTTGTAGGAAAGAGGAGAACGTCGGAGATTCAAACGGTAGACACTTCGTGTTCAAGAGGTTTCACATGAAAACCAAATTAGATACCATCCGACCCCAAATTTTCTTTCAAGGTGTTTTATTGATTTATCTTTCTCCCATTTGTCTTGCTATACTGTAAAGAATCCTATTTTTCATAAGGTTTCAAACTGGGTTCTGCTGAAATCTGGGATTTTATAAGAGCATGTCTAAGTTTCGTTAGATTTTTAATGAGAGAAAAAGTATTTTGAAATTTCTTCTTGTTATTATTATTTTAATGAAAGAAAGAGTCAGGTAACGGAGGCGGCGAAAGTCTGTCAATATTTTAATGCAGATTAAGAAATAAATATCAAGGATTTAGAATTGCCAAGAGCAGTGGATTTCAAAGTGTGTACCATGGAACCTTGGAGTTATGCAAAGAATCCCACAGATTCTGAAAATGTACCATTAATATATATATATATATATATATATATATATATATATATATTATTTGTCATATTAGGGCCATTCGAAACCCTATCCATTCGGCCTCATCCATCCACGTGTATTATGCCCATAAATTGCATGTATGATGTGGGTCTGTTTGTCTGTTTTGCTGGACGAAAAACTCTGAGTTTTCGTGGAGGGGGGCAGAAAATCTTTCTGTCCTCACCTGAGACCGACTTATGCATCCACGGAGTGAAACAGACCATAAATGTTCTTCGCGTCATTGAGGATTTGAGCCCTAGCCTTTTACATCCGGTGTGGGGAGGGTGGTGATTACATTGTACATATGTATTACTGTTTTTAATTTATTGCCGTTTTTAAAGATAGGATTCTGTAGTAGATTTAGATTTGCAAAGGTGTTGCGTGGCCAAAAAAATTTTTGACAAACCCGTCTCTACCGTACTGCACTTTACTATTCAAGATCGAAATAAAAATAACCACATCCAACCAGCTCTCCAGATTGCAATGGCACGTTATTGATTACTTTTATTTTAGGTGTGATATCTGTTTTTGTTGTAACGGATAGCAATATCAGTTTCTTTCGTCATTGTCCATTAATGTGATTAATAATAGAATTTTTTTTTGTATTTTATTTTAGCAACCAAGAATGTTGTTGCCAAGGTCTTACAACCTTCTGCTACTAGCGGGCCTCTTCTTGCTGTTGAATGCCGGACATGCAAAAGTGAGTAACAAAGCCCATCTTTTTTCCCCCTTCTTTTTTCTGTTAGAAGTATTTCGAAATTAAACTTATGCCATCTCTAAACAGATTTAGGATAATCTAATATTTTATTTATATCTATCATTAATTATGGATTGAAAACGTTTTGACAGAGACGGTACTGGCGGCTCCTTTTTGGCAAAGTAATACTACAAAAAAAAAAAAGAAAAAAAAAACTGCATAAAAAATTAACTGCTATGTGCGTCAAGCTGCCGCCAAAGGATGACAAATATCTGTAAACAAGTACTTTTATGATTAATAGCAAACATACAAAAAATTTATTTATATTACATTACCAAAATTGGAAAGATTTTTTTCCGTCCAAAAATATTGGATGGCATTTTTTGTTTCTAATGTAAGAAATAAACTGAATTCCGATTGATGCAATTAATTTTCAACACGTAAATTAAATGTAATATTAGTTTAATATACTACAAATTAGTTTTTCTCTCTAGCAATGCTTTTCAACTGTTCATTCTCGGAACCCATTTGCACACCAAAATTTCTGCGAACCTTCTATTTCTTTACTTAATAAGAATTTTCCTTTTATTTTCGGACAACTGTTGCTGAACAGTTTAACGTTTGATGTAATTAAATTTTATTTTAAATTGAAATCATTGAAAGTTTTCCCGCGCTATAAATGTACACCATGGCAAATTATTTCGTGTTAAATCATCAGTGATAGCTCCTAAACTTCTTTTTTTTTTCCTTAAAATATCCCAAAGAACTAATATTTCATAAAAATGGCCGATCTGTCTTATTTTAATCCTCGATAAGTGACTTTATATATTACTTTGTTTGATACGTTAAAGTTTATATCCCCAATTCATCAACATTCAATCCTTTAATCTCATCTTGTCTCCTGCCAGACATCGCATTAGCGTGAAATATTTTTAAAAATCTTTTAATATACCACACTACAGTGCGATAGAAATAAGATGTTCACTTTTTATAGTTCAAAACGAACAACATAAATCTTAGTGCTAATCATGGTCATGTAAACACGACTTAACATGCCTATATTTGGTTTAAAATATTTTTTAATTTTTCATTAGAAAGCATCGATGGTACATTATTCCAACTATTATTTTGAATTCTTAGGAAATACACCGGTTTAATGTAATTTTTCAATTATTTGTCGACTTTTGTTTCTTATCGAATAATATTAAAAGATCTACCACCAAGCGGAAAGAAATGGAAATAAATTCTGTATTATTATTTGGTATTAATATTTTATAAATAATTTATATGTATAATATAAATAATTAATAATGAATTATAGTTTTTAAGCAAATTTGTACAATTTTTGTACAAAAAGAAACATTTTGACCATAATCATATTTTGATGTTGCTCCACTATTTTTTGAAATCGAGTGTACTTTTCTCGTTTTGTAATAGTTATAATAATTAATTCTACAATTCGCCGTTTGTTTTCATGCGACTGTATCTAATATCGATTGCCACTTTTACCGTGCAGGCTATAATTATTCTCTGTTCACCGTCAGCATAAATTAAACAGTGCCACAATCATTATCAAGAATGTAACCTGATAATTAATTCAAGAATGGAAATTATATCAACTGTGATAATTCAGAAAAGACAGAACGGTTTCATATTTATGAATATGCGAGCAATTATAGTCGACGAAAGTTCAGCAAATAGTTTTCACTAATTACAGCGAAAGTAATTAAAGAACATGCAAATAATTTCGTGAAATGACTATTAAAGAAATTACTTTTTAACTTGCTTATATACAGTAAAGAAATAGTAGGAATTCATTATCGTATTTTACTTTGAGTGTTCGTGTTTTCTTGTTGGTTCTTCTTATATCTATTAGAATTGCATACATTGCTCGCAACCAGACGATATAATCAAATCAACGACAGATTTTTCTACCACCAAGCGGAAAGAAATGGAAATAAATTTGGTATTTTTATTTGGTATTAATAATTAAAAATGTATTATTATGTTTTTTAGCATACTGGTTTTCTAACAGGTCGAGGCGGTAAAAAGTTCATGGATAACTTTTTGAACCTGACGAATTCAGTTTTAAATTTAAATAGCGTTTAATATAGGATATAACACTCTCATGGCATGCGGTCCATATGACTCGATCGACATGGGCAACGGTGGTGATCTATAGTGTGCATAGTGTTAGGGTCGGGCGCCACCTGTGGTTTCCCACACCTGCGCCATATGTACACTGTGAAGAAATACAGAACACTGTAAATGCCAGAAAAAGTGTAGTGTGTTGAATGTGTAGTATTGTGTTGGGTTCTGTTGTGTGTCCTGGCATTTGGCCGCGGGATTCCTGATGGGACCCCACGTTGCCCGCACACACCACTAGGAGGTAGCCAGGCTGCCCATTATTCTCTGGCAATTCTCCGTCAGGGTCGCCTGAGCTTCCTGAACGGAGACCAATTAAAAAAAAAATAATAATAATAAAATATATATAATGAAATAAATAAAAATAAAAATAAATTAAATGATCTGATGGACTTCAAAAAAGGGATGATTGTCAGGTACCTGTTGAAGGGTGGCAGTATTACGGAAACTACGAACTGGTGAATGGTTTTCGCGGAATGCCTGTAGTTAAGATGTTTCAAGAGTGACTGGATAGTGGATAGAGCAGTTCGTCGAGCCAGTGGCAGGCACCCATGCCCCATCAGTGATCGTGGTGAACGTAGGATGTTCTGTCTTGTGCTAGCCGATAGACGGAAAACGGTGGAATGGCTGACCGTGGACTTTAACCACGGGATGACCAGCTGTGTTTGCAAGACTACGATCCCTCGAACGTTCTTCCGTATGGGTTATTGGAGTAGGCGCCCGGTCAAGGTATCCATGTTTACAGCCACCTATCGCCAATGACACATAAAGTTTGCATCTAAAGCGTTGTCATTGGACCATCAACGACTGGAAAAAAAATTACCTTTTCCGATGAATAACATTTCCTGTTATGATGTGTGGACAGCAGTTGGAGGGTACGGTGACAAATTGCAGAAAGGAACCACTTCGATAGCCTGGTCAAACAGAAACAGGCAGATGGCAGTAATATTTTGGGCTGGGGGATGTTTTCCTGAGAAGCTCTGAACCCTCATATCCCTAGACCAGCGGCCTCCGTAGCCGAGTGTTCAGGAGCGGGAGTGCAGTAGTACAGTCTACTCTTTGAGTAGATCGGGATTCAAGTCCCTGACTGCTAAACACGGTCAATCTGCCAACCCGCATTGGACCAGCGTGACAGATTATGGTCCATTTCCCTCAGCATGAATTGTTGAGGAGGCTTTTGTCCTGCAATGGGTTGATAATAGCTGCAGTTTACCTTTTTTTTTTTACCTTTACTCTAGATACTCTGAATGCTAAACGTACCTGTCTATTGTGGCTGATCAGGTACACCCCATTCATAGTGACTATTATCCTGGATGGCACAGGTGTGTTCCAGCAGGATAATGCGCTTTGCCACGTTGCTGGTAATATTCGAGAGTGGTTTTCCGGATATGAATCCCATAGAACGTCTCTAGGATTACGTGGATCGACAAATTTGGCCTTTAGATCTTCTACGAAACTGTCAGATCTACGGATGCAATCCTGGCGCGGTACAACATAGCTCCTGCAAAGTTCAGAGGCTTTATTGAGTCCATGTCTCGCCGTGTGGTGGCAGTACTCTCGGCAAGAGATAGCTACTATTAGGTGGTCATATTAAGTGGTCATAATGTTTTTACTGGACGGTGTATTTCTTAATAATCAGGGATAATTTTTCTGCCATCAAATTATAAAGAGAAATCCGTTATTATGATTTTTTATTTCTATAAAAGTGAGAAATGTAATTAGTTTTATGATTATACAATTATGTGTGATTTTCAAAGATTTAAAAAAAAGTAGTAAAAAAACCTTCAGATATCCCCTTGATAAACCAGTATTTACAACCGAAAGAACTTGCTAAATACATTCCAAACATCAGTAGATGTATTTTCACGTTATTTTGTTCATGGTTACTCGGAAAAATAGCTTGCGACGCGAGAGACATTGTGTGGCTTAAAATCATTAATAACGTACGTTTTCTGTATCTGTCATTAGCTTCTCCTCCCCATACAAGGGCGTTTTTGGTGTTAACAGAAAGAAAAATATGGGTGGAAAAGCTATAGGACCTGGGGTTAAATGAGACTTTCGTCTGCTGTGTCTGGGTGGATAACAAGAAGAATAATAAGGGCAGCTTGCTTAATTATATGTTCAGTGAGTTATGAAAATGATTGATGCGATTTTGTTGGCTCCAAATATGTTTTAAATTTTTTAATTATAAGCCATTCCGTTCGTATTGGATTAATTCAAAGCGGACTTTGCAGATCTGTGAAGCGAAATAAACGCTGATTTTATGGTAGATGAAGTCGCTTTATTTTATTAAGGAATTTATGAAACTTCCAAGAATTATGGAGTCTTAAAATTGCCCTTCTAGTACATAATTAACGACATTCTCCGACTGTTAGTCACTTCAAGGCATTGTGAACTGTCGTAGGCGTATTTTATCTTTCGCCCTTTATTTGTGGTGAGAGAAGAAGGTGAGAACATTATTCTTGCACCTTATGGGATGGTCGTATCATGGTCTAATACGACCTGGTCCTACTCAACCTCGCATCATGGTCTGATGCGAGGTCTGAGTAGGTTATTAGATTCTATAATTGCGAAATTGAAGATTTTCACAAATGTGCGATTAATCACTGGTGTTTTAATACATTTTTACATCTTTCTTTTGGCAACAGGGTTCAGTTTCCGGGAATTTCTCTTTAAAAATATTTATACTTCTTGTTTTTTGAGTTCGTTTGACAACAGATCCTAGTTTTTTTGTGTAAACGGTTTCGGCAAGCACCTTAAGATTACTGTGTTACGCTGATCGAGACTAAACCGCTTATATCGTCTGCCAATGGAGTTGTTTATATGAGATCAGGAGAGCAAGTGAAAGTCATGATTTACAACCACTCTTTCCCCTTCAAAATGGACTATCATATCGCTGTGGGGAACTTTCCTCCAGGCATTCCCTTCTTGTAAATTGATTGTCTATACGTTTCAGCGTTGTCAGGAAGATTCTGCATCCCCAGCAGTAATCTCACCCCTCCGTTGTAGATTGCTTGTTCCAAATGGACTGGGTCATTCGCCATACAGTATCATCGATCGAACTATCACAAATAGGATGTGCTTCCCCCTTTCTAATCTATTGTCATGTTGCTTTATCCCCTGGCCTCATCCCCTCACAGGACTGCCTACAAGCTGGAAGTGATTCGCTGCACATCGGTTATTTGCCGGGCCCTGGGGAAGTGATGATAGTCTTCTACAGATGGCCGTTAATATAGGCTAGCAATGGCACACATCGAACGATAAGGGTCTATCTGTATGCCTCCCACAACGTTTGTTTTTCTCCCCCTATTTCTTCACTAAGGGATTTCTGAATCTGGTTGCCCGAGGCTGAATAGAGTCACGTAGTTTATAATATTGCGAGTTTTCCCCCTCTTCCCATTTTTTTCTTCTTCAAAAGCTTCTCTCCGCCAAATAAATACCGTGTATTCAAAGAATGATTTTCCACTCCTGCTAGATAGATTTTATGGTTCACATGAGTTACAGAAATAAACTAAATGGAATAGAGGCAGTTTATATCGTATTGCATTGCAATAAGATATAATTGGATTTTAGCAGCGTACACCTAAGATGCGCTTCGGGCTGGTAGGAAGATTTCAAGATGATTGAATCTAAGAATATTTGTGTGAGTATCAGATAGTCTTTCGTTGTAACCATGACGATTGAACTCGTCCCATTTACTGTGGGGGATTCGTTAATAAAATTAGTGCGTGTTTCAAAGAGAAAGATAACGCCATGTTGGTTAATTATTCTTCGGCTTGATAATTGTCTCAATTACCAGAAGGGAAGGTCCCCAATGTCTGGTGCGTGTTTTCTACTTTTCATTATGCTAATTACAAATGTCAGTAATGTGCAGCGTATCTCGAAACGATTTAGATTTAAAAAAAAGAAAAAGAAAAAAGAAATCCTCTTACTGGCAGACTTCTAATCAATGGCCGACCCCCACTTCCCCTAAGAATTTCCGTGTGTGCTTATGACAGCAGAAGTAGTGAGATGCAGTTAATTCGAAAATCGGAAGCTACGAACAGACACATCAGCAAAATTAACTTCTACCAGCTATGAGGCTATTATTTAAATACGCGCTTTTGTTTGGGGGTGGAGAGAGAGAGAAAGATCGATAAGCCCAAGGCTTCTCGCACTTTATCCCCCATCTCTGTGTTGATGTGATGTCGTTTATTTTGTACTTTTTCACCATTAGTTTCTTGAAGCTGATTGCGTGTAGGACAATCAGGCGTAACCCCCTCCCCCCATTCACATCCCCTGGTCTTTTTGAGCGGGGGTACTAAACACACGTCTGTGTACTGTACTGAATGCGTTAGTCACGTGTGATTCACCAACCGGGGGGCTTGCATTAATGAGAGGGCGACCGGGTTCGGCGTCATTATGGCGGCAGAAGACCTAGATGAACGCAGAAAGAGAGAGAAATGAGAAAGAACAAATGAAGGGGAAGTTCGCCCCTATGTTGTGATAGAAATTGTATTATATGGAGAACGCATTCTGCTTGTTAGATTGAGGTGTGCCAAAACGCGTAACCGGGGAAGAAGAATAATGGTGTGCGCTTGCAGTTGTGAAAGTGAGCGTTCATCTGAAACGCGGGGATGTGTCACATTGCGTTTTGTTCAACATGCATGCACGCGCTAAGTTCTCCAACCTCCTCTCCTTCCCCTCCTACTCCCCCACTCTATGGGTGGCTGCCTTTACCTGTTTGTATTCCCAAATTTCTTGTTTGCTTTCTGCGGTGGAACCATTGATAATGTACTTGCTCATTTAGAACGCACGCGCCTTATTTGGGTACCCAGTCACGAAATGTTTTAATGGGTTTAGGATACGAATACCTTAAAACAAATGAATATAGCTTCGCATCTACCTGACTCATAATTAAACTACATATGATCTATCTGATCATATAATTATTGCAATGCGCGTGTTGTCTGTCTGCACATGCACTTTCTTTTTTTTCACAATTCCTTTTGGTGTTCGATGTAAAATAGAAAATTTAATGAGTGCAAATTTTGTTTAAGGAGTATGATAATAGAAACGCCCTCCGGTATCAGGTTTACTTTAATAGATTCTAGTTTTCTAGATAAGAAGAAGATCATGTTAGCCTGGAAATGAAATTCAAGGTCTTCTCACGAATAGCAGTAAGAATAACGCCTTGAGGGAGAGAAGTATCCGTGGGTTTCAGCTTGTCTTTCATGTCACTTGCTAGTTCGCATACGGCCACCTGGAACTTCCCGCTTATAGAGAGGGCTTCAGTTGCTGCTTTGCAGAGAAACGCTAACCATTTTGGCTCTGTGCCCATTTGTGTATAATCGCAACTAAAAGTATTTTCAAAAACCATACTTTTGTGATGTTTATTGCTCATAGAAATAATTTTCGATAACTGAAACTAAGATCACATTTAATGAATTCCTTCTTTGCTAATATAATCAGGGAAAAAAAAGGAAACTATTTATTTGTTCAATTCTTTTCACTTCTCTTCTTTCAGATTCATCAGTCCATACCTGACAGATATTCTCACCAACTTGAGGGGAAAATGTTCAACTGTCAAGCCATCCATAAAAATTGCTGTTGCTTGATTTTACTGGGAAATCATCCCGTTTGGTACTTTATTTACGAAAGAAATGGATACTCCAGTTATCTCAAAATCATGGGATAAATCCATATTTTTAGAGAGATCTACAAAATTAGCATTAGTAGAGGCATACGATGCAAGAAAGCAAGCTTATGCAGCATCAACCAAAAAAAAAAAAAAAAAAAAAATCTCCCATTTCACTTCTTCATTCGTTTCAAATGCCTGTCCAACTCAGCCTTAAATTTATTTAGGCTATCAACTTCCACAACAAAAGATGGAAGTCCGTTCCACCAATTAACCCCCACTGGCTAAAGGCAAATTTCCGCACATCTATTCTATGGTATACCTAGGACAACGCTTTCAAACTTTTCTTGTCCGCGGAACTGTATGAAAATCGAAATCTTCCACGGAATCAATGCCTAATTTAGGTATACGGTACTTGGCACACATATTTTTGGAAACCCTAAAAAAATATTTTTTTTTTTGTTGGGTGGGGGGGGGGAGGTGGAGATTCCTGGAGTAATTGCATTTGTTCTAGATCCTCTCTGTGTCTTTGGGGCACTCCGGTAAATGCAGCCCTGCTGGAACCCTAATATTATATCTCTAAAACCAATAATTCTTTATGCCCAATAGCTATGGACACAAACGATTAGCATGTCCAGCTGATTGGGTCCAATAACGTGTTTATTACCACCTTGACGTAGGAATCTGAAGGTACTATAAAATGTGTGTAAACGTTATCGGGTAAATAAAATGGTTAGTGAAACCCGCGAAAGATGACTTTATGTTCAGACGACGAACTTTGAAAGTGGAGCCGAATTGTTGGGTTGTCAGAAGCTGGAAGGTCAACTTAGGAAATAGCCGTTCGTGTGGTCATGACGCCCGAACTTTCGGATTTTGTTAGTAACAGTGGATACAGTATGGTACTCGGACCCTTCGCTAGGGCTGTGCAGAAGAATGTCAGAACGGAAGGAACGACAGATTCGCTGACTAGGAAACGGATTTGTCACAATCCGCTAGATTTGCAAAATCATAACTCCAACCCTATCCGCGCTTGTGTCGGAGAGCACACGATTAGCAGTCTACTGCGAGAAGTGGAACTGCGTTATCACCATCTATTGCTTCGTCTGACGCTGATGCCGTCCCATTGTTGTCAGTGGTGGAAAGAGAGAGTTGCTTGTGGTAAGAATGGTATCGTGTCATCTTTAGTTTTTGTTTTGGATCCAGTGATCAGTGATGGTGCTCGTTTAAAGAGGCAATCGAGCCTGAATTAGGGAGCGGGATACCCAAAATCATGGTATGGGGATTCAGCAGTTAAAATAGCCATCCACCTCTGGTCGTTATCGATGGCACGTTAACAGCAAGAGATAATGTTGAAACATTGTTTTAGTATTATGCTCTTAATGAAGCACTAATTTAAATCATGTTTACAACATCATTTAAAACTTATTCCACCCTAAGTGAGTTAATGAAGCCGTGTGAAACGCATGTTAGTACATTGTGATGAAATTTACAAATGATGAAGCAGGCTATAAGTTTAAAGAGAAAGGGTGGTCTATGTGACACGCTATATAGTTCAGGGGAATATAGTAGGATATGGCTTTTTTGATTTTGGACCAATGCAACCAGAGCGGTGAGACGTTAATGTATTGTGTCTGTAAATTGCGTGTATTCTATGGTCAGTTTGCCTTAAAAAAAATCATGATTTTTTTGGGAGGGGAGGATTTGGTCGTGACCTCATGAACTATCGCCCGCAACTCAAGTAGCTCTGCCATGGTGCGAAAAAAACCCATAAAAATTATTCGGTCGTGCGGGATTCGAATCTAAGGCCCCCCCCCCCTTTTTTGCATGGTGTCCGACAGGTAGTGCTGTTTTTCAAAACTGGATAAAGGTTCAAATTTTAATGAGTATGCCTTTTTTATTTTTTGTAATTTCTGTGACGGTCCTATTTAAATACAATTTATTAACTCCTCGTAGCCTTAGTTGCTTTGGCGCTTAGCTCTCAACATCCTTTAGAAAGTTTCTTACTATCCTTATGTAATATAAATATTGATATATTACAGGTGAGCAGTAAGGAACTTTCTAGAATATAGCTTCTCAACCTGTGGTACGCTTACCATTAGTAATACACCTAATTGTGCCAGATGGTACGCGAACCCATACGAAACAAATAATAAAAGTAATTATAAATACATAAAAACATTTACATAATTCATAATTTATTATTATGATGGTGTAATAACATTCCAAATTTTTTTTAAGTTGTGGGTTAACAGAAAAGGTTGAGAACCTCTCTTCTAGAGGATCAGATGGTATGCAGTCTATTTGGATATATTGTGGTTATCTGGCCCAGTAACTTGTGTTATCGATAGTTCATTTGAAGTTGATTTGTATCTAGATTTCTTTTTTCTTCCATTCATAAAAAAGGTGTTACAGTTATGGTAGACAGTTACAACCTCTCGCCAGAGTAGCTGACGTCCAGAATCGCTGCTGAGTCTGAATCTACTCTCATCAGTAAAGAGTACCTTACCCCATTGCGCTGCTGTCCAGTTCTTGTGTTCGATGCACCACCGTAAACGGTGTCTCCGATGGGCAGGTGTTAAGGGGATACAGCATACTGGCCGTCGGGCAAACAATCCACCTTTTTGGAGTCGCCTGGCCACAGTAAACCGCGATATCCTGAGCAGCTGGTTTGCAATGAATCCCGCTGTCTGCTGTCGGTCCCTCTTGGCCTGTAGGAATATATAGCGGTTATCATTGGGCGTTGTTTTTCGTGGACGGCCACCACTGGTCCTCCGAACAGTTGTACCTGTCATTCTGAAGGCCGACCACGCACGTGAAACGATGCTGTGGGCGATACCGAACTCTGCAGCCACACTCCTCGCACTTCGACCTTCCTCGAGCTTCCCAATTATTTGACCCCGGGTAAAGTCATCCAGATGTTGTCTACTGGCCATTTCGTTGTCTGTAGCACTGTATGAAACCAATCGAACGTCTGTAGCAATCGTACTCACCATTCGGTAATTTGCACATAACTGCTGAACTCTGCTTTTATCTGTTTATGTGAGCCCTCTCATCGCGTTTCAAATTTTTGCATGTGCACCAGCTTTCTACTGAACTGCCACAGGCTATTTCGTTTGATTTTGTGGTTGTAACCTTTAGAAATAGTGTTGGTCCTTACGTTTTGCACACCAATGTAATATTAATATTAGCATCTTATGCAGTTTACATCAAAATTTACAAATGCTATCCATACAGGATCGGTTACACTTAAATGAAATACCACTATTTGTTATAACTTGGTTGTAGATGAATGATTTGAAAAATTAACTGGAATATGCCACAGAGATTTCGCTTTACACTTCGGGTGCGTGTTAGTAGCATTAGGAAAGGTGAAAAGCTATTAAATATTTATGCTTTTTTTTTTGGCCAATTTTACACCCATTGGCCAAAAAAATTAGAGAACGTTATTCACTATCCAGTATATTGTGATCAGTAAAGAACTGCCCTTTCCAACCTGTCCCAGACATTCTTACTCGGATACAGAACTAGAGAATTAGTCGGACAGGGTAGATATCGCAAATCTTGAGAATGTTTCTTGAACTATTCAGATACAATTTTTGTAAGTTGGATAGTTGTGTTATCGTTTTGAAAGAATTCATCGCAATTCGGCTATAAATGAAGCACTGCAGGGGTTGGTTTGATACGACAGACGTATATTCATTGAAGTTAACACCACCTTCGAACGGTATGATCGGACTCAGTCCATATCAACAGAACATACCATACCATGATACCACCTCCAGCCGCTTGAGTGGTTGGTGGACACGAGACAGTCGGGATGCATGGCTTCATGAGGTTCATGCCACATTTTCACCCTTCCATTAATGCAGAAATCAAGGCTCGACAGATCACATGATCTTCTTCTACAGTTCCAATAGTTCAGTCTCGCCATTGGTGGCATAACTCCAGTCGAATGTTTCGATATTTTACAGAAAGAAGTGGCTTTTGTATAGGCACATGACCTAAATCCCAGATTATTCAACTTCCGCCGCATTGTTTGGGTGGAAATGGGTATTTCTTTCTTTCTTTTTTTTTTTTTTTTTTTTTTATCATATGTTGCACACTGGACCTTCTATCCCGATGCATAATTTGCGTTAAATTCCTGATGTCTCGTTCTTGCTGTACCGAGTTTCTGTCGCATTTCTTTCTTTTAGAGCTGCTTTCTGCTTTTCGCCCTCCACGCATTGCGTACTTTTGAGATGGTTGCTATCGACAAACCAGTGATTTCCATTGTTTTCTCAATTGTGACTCAGCTGAACGTTCTCAAACAATAACACCTATCTGAAAATTGGAAAGATCACTTGTCTTCTCCATAACCGGATTGACCAAGAACGCACAGGATAGCGTACAGTATTTATCTGATACCAAGGAAATTGTGATCATACATTGTGACAACTTACATTTCCATGCCGTACGTTTAATTATCTCTTGAGGCCAATTGCAAAAGGTTTCTAATTTTTTAGCCAGTGAGGATAGTTTGATGTAATGATAAACAGTGATCTGTGGGGAAAATTTTACAGTTATATACAAATTTAAATGTAAATTGAAGGGAGGACACTATTCGAAAAGTTAAATTTTGTTCAATTCTTAAATATATTACCCACATGTAGTACAATAACTTACTAAATCAGTTGTTTAAAATTAATTTAATTCATTCTTGGACCGATGCTGCGATAACACAGCTGATCCAGAATAGCAATTTATTAATCAAGTTATTGTGCTATATGTGCGTAATATATGTCTAAAAACTACAAAAATAAACCTATAAACCTTTTCACGTGAAAATAGTCTTCCCTAAATTTAATATAGATTAAGATCTAGCGGACTAGACGATTTAAACTAGATCTATTGTTTAATTTTAGGGTTGGTATTTTTGCTTTAAGGTTGGTGCTTTAAGTTCTCCAGTCTTGGAGAACTTAAAGGCTGTCGTTTATGATATGAAATTAAGGGACAAACACCTGAAGAAAGTGGAAGTTGGTGTTCTTAAAATAGTTCAGAGGAAACTGAACAAATGTTGAGCATACATTACAAAGTGTGGATTTTGTTTAGAAGAATGTTCCTCCCGTCCAGGATGTGCATACATTTCCATATAACTCGAAGTATAATACCTAAACTGTTTAATGAATAGTTTTCCTTGTTTTAGCAACTTCTTAAAAATACCCCTTACAGTTTATATTTCGTCATTAGTAGACTGTAGGATCTATTTAGTTACATATAAAGTTTTGTGAACTTCAAGAAAGACTTTGCTTAAACCACTTAGGGGAGTCTCCACAGACTGAACTCTGAATTCTACGATCACAGTCGTTAATACCTGCAGCACCTCGTGGACCAATTTATCGAATTACTACGATAGGGACTGTACATTAGTAGGATAAACGAATTGCATGTGACTCCCTAAGGTGTCACATCTCTGTGTTCACTTCGTAACTATTTCAAAGGTTCGGGACATTCTTTGGAAGTTCATCTTCTTCATCATTGTCCACCGGGAACCCGTTTGTACAGACAAATTATGAGATAACTACGAATTTATTTTGTGTTTCCGCTGCAGAAGTGAATTGGATAATAGTGACATTTAAGACACTTTAAGTCGCTGGCAGTGAATTCTTGCTATATCATGGTATAAATATAAACAGTGACATACATTGGGATTAAGAACTGATAGGTTGAGAGCTCTTCTTGGATTTTTAATTGTAAATTGCTTCCCTTGCAGGACCCCCCCCCTTTAACAACTTATTGAGTGGTACAAAGTGTGGCTATTTCCCTAAATACACCTGTGTGTATAGGCCCATGGAGAAGTAAGAAACCGGTTTGGTGAACGTCATTGACGTCGACAGCTAGTCTAGGTTGTATCAACACAATCAAATAACTTCTGGATTCTCTTCAGCTCAAAATTGTTCCTCCAGTAATTGTTCAAGGTACCGCTTTCGGCTTTTCAGAATTACTGAAACAACCACCTAACATGCTCGTCAGCTTTGACCTTTGTCTTTTATAATGCCGTCGTGAAAATTATATTTGAAGCATTTTCACTACGAAATTCTTGTAATTCCTATGACCTCTGTCCTAGAAAACTGCTCATAGACCTATCATGTGGCAGAGAACTTATGATGACGATAGAAAATCCAAAAAGGTGCTTGTGAAAATGTGCTTTTGTATACGTTCTCTTACATGAAAATGTATTGACTTAAAACTTTATTCAGTAATGAATATGGAGATAACATTGCCGTCTTATGAATGCACCCACGGCAACGCACTTCCATGGTAACTTGACTCCAATCTCCTGTGTACCAAGTTACGTATGCAATAAGCAAAACTTCCGATAAAAGCGAAATATTTTTAGTGGACAGTCTTTGTCTAGGACTTCATGGTTTGGTCTGTTGTATGAACTACTTTTCCAGAATGACGTATGCTAGAGAAAAGTCCTTATGGTTCTGCCATGTAGCAGGTCCATGAAGATTTTACTCACCCCGTTGAGGACTTTTTAAATTCGTATAACTGTCCTTCCGTACCGTGAGGAAAACTCTGAGTTCGAATCCCATCAGGATGAATTTTTATGGACTTTTTCATGTCGAGTTCAAGTTACTATTAGTATTAGAATGGCTAAAAGTAAGCGTCAGGTAATTCATTCCAACGATTTGGTTGAATCTGAATGAGATCGTCATCTCGAGCGAGGGTTGCATGAGCTTATCTCCCGGAAACTTGGGCTTTTCGCCCATCAAACAAGCTATATACATGCAGTTTACCGACTCAGTATACTGATGCTTCATGAGCTTAAATGCCTTGTCTCTTAATAAATACAACTGTGTGTAGTTCATCGCTGTACAGCACTGAGATGAATACTTGTTTCTTATTCATGAAACAAATGGATCATCTCTACATCTGTGCAACTTTGCCATAGTCGCTCAATAGAGGAATCGAAATAAAATTATCACGTTAGATTAACATTTCCGAATACTGTATTTTGCTTTCTAGGAATATATATAGAGATAGATTAAGATTACTCTAGAGAGTATAAATGGAAGGGACAAGCAGTCAATGCTAGAGATGAATCGGGAATGAATGTTTTGTGGCTACAGCTGTTGAGATAACAGGTTTAAAAGAAAGTGGAATTGTTACAGATTTCTCATCTGAAGAAAGTGCTGTAGAAATATCTATTGAAAAGACATGCAACAGCACTATAATAACATGAGCGAAATGATGCAACACTAAAAGAGGAATGTCTAGGATTTGGGAAGTTTTAAGAGCACCCCTTTCCACCCAAAAGTGAGAATACTATTCTAAGGTAAGTTAATTTGTCGAAAATTAATGGTTGAGTTGCTCAGAAGAAGAAAAAAAAGCCGTTAGAAAAAAATCATGAATTTCTGGATGCTGAGGAATTCTCGTTGCGATATACGCGGTGTGACATTAAAGTTTCCTGACTAGTTCAATAAAAAGAACACAAAGTGAAGGAGCTCAAAATTTGTTTTATTTTTATTCAAAGTAATCACCACCTGATTGAATGCACTTATTACATTGTTCTAAAAGTTTCTGAAAGGCATCCAGTGAGATGATGTTCAGTTCGGCGGTTACTTTATGTCCTTAACATCCCGAAATCTCATTCCTTTGAGAGCAGTTTTCACCCTGAGAAAGAGGAAGAAGACCGTTGATGCTAGGCCAGGAGAGCAGGATGGGTGATTGATCTGTACAATGATGTTTCGTAAGAAATGTCTTCATAACAAGTGCGAAATGGGTGGGAGCATTGTTGTGCAACGAGAACCAGCTGCATTTCTCTCCAAATTGTGACCTCACTCGGGAAATGCGCTTCAATAGTCTTTGAAGCACCTTTAAGTAGAGCGCAGTATTGATTCTCCCTTCAGGTAAAAATTCCTTGCGAATCACACTCTGTTTGTCGAAAAACATGCTCAACATCGTCTTGATTCTGGACTTTTGTAAACGAAATTTTTGGGCCTTGGTGATGATTCTGAAGTGTACTACATGTTCTGATGCTTCGTCTCTGGGTCTTACTGAAACTCCCAACACTCATCTCCAGTGAAAATACAGTCGAGGAAATTAGGATTTTATTGACAAGTCTGAATGAAGTCTTTGCTGATGACGCTCTTGTTTGCTTCTGCTCATCTGTAGGCTGAGACACAAATTTTGCACAGACATTCTTTTCTCTTAATCTTCATGCAGAATTTCATGAATTGTGTCCTTATTCATATCCAACTTATCAGCAGTCATTCTGAGGGGCAAACGTTGATCTCTTGCGATAACTTCCTGAACTACTTCTGCAACTCTGTCCTCCTTTCAAGAGGTTTCTTGGGTCATCGCGAACTTCTTTGCGTCCGTCTTTGAGCCGCTTATACCATAAAAACGCGCTGGTACCAGTACCATCTGTTGGAGGAAGTTTGAACTTCAGCACACCACTTCTGTTTATTTTCAAACTCGTTGAATATGACTGCAATAGCACCAGTCCGGAACTTTGTTGCTACACCTCATGTCAACCGTATATTGCCAAGAAAGGGCTCGGTTAACTAACATTCTCTTAGTTATCACTAATTCAGATATCTACCGCTGCTTTTTCATGGCCCTCGCAACTTTGCATCTTTGAATAAGGACACTTAATTTTTATTACTTTTCATTAAGTATTTAAATTCTTCTTAAACATCCTTATATAGAAAACTGTAAAAGGAAGGATACAGTGTAAAAATCCAATTAAGTTTAAAGCTACTGATTACCAAAGTCCTTTGAAATCAGTATATCAAACAGCATTCTGATTATATAAGGCCTTTTTTCAGAATATGTAGGAGCAAATTGTATTCCAGAAAGAGCAGTAATACATTTATAGGGAGGATGGAGAGATTTCTTGTTCCTTTTTAGCATTTTTTGGCTTTATTGTTAGTGCCGAACAAATAAAGGAAATGGGTCCACCTTCTGAAAGTTAATTCTCTTTTCTGTATCTCCCTCAGCTATATATTTGTCGCTTTCATATAAATTTTTTGAAAGGTAAAGCCAGCATATGTGATTTCTTCATTTTTCTGTAGCATCGTACTTATAAAAATTTCATTAAGTCGAAAAAATGTGAAAATAAACGAAAATTAGACATAATTGGGATGGCCATATACCTTATAGAATTTTGATTACGTCAAATGACGTCATGACACTTTTAGGTGTTAGTTCTAGGGTAGACGGGTATATTTAATAAATGTTAGGTTCCCATAGCAACTAAAACAGGGTGCTTCGAATAGAGTGAGCTGTGCACGTCATGCGCAAAACATCTATTATTAATGTGTAATATTTGTTAGATTATGATTGATCCGCAGGAGACAGAATCAAGGTCATGTAAGGGACGCGTGATGGATGGAAAGAACAGAAATAAGAACAGAGCAGGGCATAAAAAGTAAGAGAGTCAGAAAGTCGTAAATCCACTAGTAAAGCGCTTACATTAGCGTGAAGGATATTCAGTGTCCATTCCATTCTCGCTTTCATGCAGTGCATATCAGCGAGTGCTGTTGCCTGGTCATTAACTGTAGGCAACGCGTTCACAAGGTAACACGTGTTTACTGCTGTTTTGGGGTAGTTTATCTTAATTTTCCAAGCATTTACATATTGTTCCTGCTCGTAGATTAGGGCAATTAAGTTGGGCATACTCGCCATCAGGAGTATCCCTAATCGGATATCATAAAATATTTAGTACATTGGAACCAAATGGGAGGTAAAAACTGAAGCTATACTAATGCAGTTGCATTGTTACGGACCACTGTGTGTATGTGTGTGTGTGTGTGTGTGTGTGGTGGGGGGAGATTAGTGATGTGTGTTTAAAAGTTTTCACATAATTCAACTTCACCAAAGAGTGCTGTGATGTTCCACCAACTGAGGATCCATTTCAATAACCAAAAACATTAAGATTCATGAACGGCTAAGCAAAGAATTCAATCTAGGAGCTGCTCCATCTTCTAGAACAAGTTGTCGATTTTATTGGCTCATGTATTAGGTTCTTTCTAACTGATGTACAACCCGTGATTCCTGTAACCGCTCATCGTAAAGGATTAGGATAATATTTGCGTTTGTAGGGTTGCAAGCGCAATTATTGCCCTAATCATCCGTATATATAAACCGGTACCGCATTGGTCATTAAAAATTAACAAAATGAACATTCAATGTTTCTGTTGCGTGCCATTTCTACAGGTATTTACATGAACAGTGTTCCTCTAAATTCTACTTCTTCTTTTCCAAGTAGTACGGACACATTCATCAACCATCCAGCACATTTCATGATTCAACTTCAAATTCACCGACTAATTTTGTTCTTCATTTATCTCTTTCCTGTTCTCTAGAACAACCTTTCTCTATATTTCCGGATAATTGCGATCTTTGTATTTGGGATTAATTCCTTTCATTTTTTTATAGTGACATCTTTATCAATTCTCCTCTACCATGATTCTTTAGAGCGAATGGCGGGGGAGTGGTGCAAAGAGTCAGGGAACTCAATAGCTGGTATGATATAGTTGCTAAAGAGCAAGGAGGCCGCAGAATTTATAATTACGTCTCCGGGGAGAAGTTGTGCATCGGTGCTCTAAATGACTGGAATAGGCATTTACCCGAAGGATCACTTATACTTCTTAGAAATTTATATTTAGACGAAGGACTTTCAGAAAAATACAATGTTTCTTGCGTAGCAATGTGATCCGTCGTAAACAGTTATCTATACTCATTTACCTCTGGTGTTTCAATTGGAATTTGCTTAAATTTTCTTTTACGGAGTATTGGCATTCCGGGTATAAAGTATCTAGTTGTACTTGGACGTTAGGAATGCTGAATGTGACGGTTTCCTGTTGTGTTCTGCACCTGTGTTGTATATATGGTTTGTTTACTTGTTCTGTTCTATAGTCTCTAATGTTTCAAAGGCTATGCATTTTTTTCTTCAGATCGATTGATCGTTAGTCGATCTGAGATGTCAAGGTCTCGGATGTAGTGTTTCCTCTGGCAGAAATCTATATACAGACTAGCTAAGCAGTTTCCGAGGGTGCCAAGAAATCTCATCCTACATTTGCCCTTGGGGTTTGGGGGAGCGGGCGCGTGGATCGCCTAGGGTGCCACTTGCTGGCAGCTGGTCTACGTCCGCTTCTGCTCATGGGGAACCCTACATATGAAATCAGTTAACTGTAGCCGCCACGACTGGGGATTCCTCTGAGTTTTGACTGGATTCGAACCCAGACCTTTCAGACAAGTGACAAATGGTGAACGAACTCACCGAGGATGCTAATGGGTGTAATTCTCAAACTCGGCAGCACTGCCTCCCGGACATCGAGTTAATAAGCAGACAGACTCCTCCATCCATTTAATTTATATATTAAATTAAATTTAAAAGGCTGAAGTTTTCCCCCATTCGAATTCCGAAATATTTAGTACCGTACGTTTTAGCATTCATTTTCTATCAGTCATCTGAGCATGACAATCACAGAACAGGTCTGAACCATTTGTGTCAGGTGTATATTTTCTTCATTCGATAATGCCAGATGGCCTCTATTCCTTGAAGTGTCGTCAAATGACCTTCTTCCAGTCACAATGTGGTCCGACCCCCCCCTCCCCCACACACACATACACTTTCGCTGTCGCGTGCACTGGATCACCCGCCTCTGACCAAACATGAGTCATTCGTGTGAAGACCGGTTATTCTCTGTTCAGCACCAAGCATCGTACACATCAGCAACATATTTCAGATTCTCTTTGAAAATTCAGTTTAGTATTCTTAGTAGAGGACACTGAACGTACAGGCCAGAGGTTATGTAGCTGATTTCCTTATAGATAGTTATCTTTAGTTAAAGGATTTTAAACTGCACTTTCTAGAAAACATGGTAAATTCCAGTAATAAAGTTGTTCCGACTATCTAGATGAACCAAAGTAAGACGGACAGTCAATTATTAACAACGGTTTTTTTCCACTCGAAGCCAAGCACTTTCAGGTGGAGCCTTCTATTCATGGCAGTGATTATTTATTTATCCTCTGAATATCGAAGATAATCGACGGCAATGAAATGAATATTTAAACGGCGTGTGTGTGTAGCATCCTACAAATAGCAGCGTACACTCCACTCACGTAATATTTATGGTTATGTCTTTAAGGGCGCATCTTTGATACTGGAAGTGGGTGGGTGTGTCTAGTGAATAAATTATTCGGAATTTTCAAAGTTAAAATGAGCACTTCATGGATGCAACCATTTAGATTGAAGTTGGTTAGAACTGACATATTCTATTCCTAAGCAAGAAATAAACCTTTGATTGCCTTTCTTGCTTAGAAAAGAGCTCTTTCACTCTGCACACTAATAATCGAGACTTGAGCCTTCAAGCGCATTCGCGGTGTCGATAATGAGGTTTGTCGCATCTCTATCGTCAGTTCTTCTTTAGCTATATCAAATGCTAAATGCTATTTTATTGCATTCGGGTGGGTGGGTGGTGTTCGAATGGGGGGATTTCTGCTTCTGTCTTTTACCAGTAATTTATTCTACTGAGCTGAAACTAAGATGTAACAACACCAATAAAAAAAAGACCTAAAAAGAACATGCAATAGTGTGGGAATAGAAGCAAACAGTGCCTTGTTCCGTTGCTAAGCAACGTACCAAACACTCATGTCCTACTGGGGTGGCGAGTCCATGTTTTCTGTAGGGGAAGGCAGCCACAAGCACCTACTCAAGAGGAAACTTGTTGTAAACACTTGTATAATGAGAGTCGGGGATGGGAGGGCTCGTAAGACAAAATATTTACTTAGAACTCCAAAGTGATTAATTAGATGTACGGAACGTATGCTTTCTTGCCGGTGGGAGCTTTGGAGGTGATACTGCCGATGTCAGAAGCAACCGCTTACCCATCCTCTGGTTAGTGAAGCATGATGGATTTTAAATCACCGCCGATTCCCCCTAATCATCTTACAATAGCAGTTCTGTGGTAGAGGTTATTCTGGTAATTTCTTCTGTTACTAATTTTTTTTAAATCGTGCTTATTTTGTTTGGTTTTCCATTCAGGTAAATAATAGATGTGGGGGAAAAAATCCTTTGTATCAAAAAAAGTTCCACAGAATTCTAATGATAAATAAAAGTAACGTGAAAGCATTATTAGGAGAACATAATTTTGTAATTGATTTTCTATTTTATAATTTTTTTAATAAAGAAATCGAGGATCAGAGATTTCTTAAGTTATTCCTTTTTGTCACCGTCTGCGACGAAAGGGGATTCATAGCTCTTGAGAAAATTTACGGAACTTTTAACTAATGCATGAGCAACTTTGGATCGTTCTAGAGACATTTTTGTGCTATTAAACTCCTACTTAATATTGTTTATTTATTTTTTACATTTGTTTGCAGACTGGAACTTTCTCAGTTAATTAGCGCCTGAAGACCCCAGATTTTTTTTTTTTTTTTGGAACTGTAATAACTATTTTAAATATGCATCATTTGACTGATGTGCTTAAGAGGGTTTAATGACTGCAACGGTGCTGAATATGCATTACTTGTTGGTAGACATCATACCGAGAGAGAATTTATTAATTCAAAAATCTAGGATCTGCAGAACAAAAAAAAAAGTCTCAGGAAATTTTGGCGTCTATAAAGTTCTAGTAATTTTGTTAAGCATCAGATACCAAATAAATACAGTATTTTAAAAATCGGCCAGTTAAGTATCATAAGAGAATTTTCTAAATTGGTGTCTTCTCTATTAATGTGATAGCAGCTCAAATCATGATGCATCAGTTTATTTCGTCTCTAGTGTGTTCGAGTATTCAGATGATTTATCTGTTCGAGAGCCGCAAATCTAAATTTCTAGGTGGAAAAATCCTAAGATTCGTGTTTGGAACCAGTCGAGCACTGCACGAGAAATAAATGATTTCATCAGTGCTGATGGGGAAACTAGACCTTAAACAGTTGCTAGATTTCTGTATTTTATATTAAGCTAGGGTCTCTGATAATTCCGTACTATCATGTTTTAAAATATACTAGGCTGGAAAGAAAGGTGTCCTTTTCTTTAAGTCTTGAAAAAAGTGCGTTCACTCATCTTAAAATCAAAAGTTTGAAAGTCATATTTATGTTTCTCTTAATTGAGAGATTGAACTGAAAAATTAGCGAAAACAGAAGATTGGCTCCTCCTTTGAACATGAATGTGTGTGTCCATATATCGAGAGAGCGTCCTTTGCACGCTCTCTCGACTCGATTCGAAATGTTTAAAAGCTATTGATACAGTGTTGATGGAGGCGACGCATTGAATATCCGAAACTGAAGAAAACCATGTTTGGAGACTTTGATTTATCCAATTCACTTGATACTAAATGGCTACGAAATTTGATGAAAGGAATCTCAAAATTACAAGTTGGGAAATTGCCCAAAGACTTAATATAGCACATTACGAGTGTCTGCATTCATCTCGGTAAGCTTGGAAAAGTCCTGAAGTTAGATGTTTCACACGAACTTCCGAAAGCAGCAGCACGCAATGAATCTTCATTTGCCCCTCTCTTGGGAATGGCAAACTTGTGTGCCATTTCTAGTTTGAATTATGACTGGAGACGAGAAGTGAGTGCTGTGTGTGAACAATCTTGCAAAATGCAGTGATTAGGTCCCAAGAAACGCTTTTAACTGTTTTAAAAGGCGCCATACGTCCACAAAAGGTTCAAAGGCCCTGTTGTATATATTGTAGGATGTGAAGGGTAAAACGGAAATTTTGAACTGTCGCAGCCAAATCAAATTGTCACCAGACTGTGCAGTGGTATCTTTATGATTGGTGTGTGTTTGTTTGTAGGGACTTGCCTTTTGTTATAAATAACAAACGTTCTGGGGAACTCTTTTTGTGTTGGGACATACCGGTAGCTACTTAGCACCCACTGCAGTTGTGACCAGTTGGATCGTTTAAGACACTCCGATTTTTGTTAATTGCGACCTCTTATCTGTAACATATTATTTTTAGCACCACAATTCCTCTCAAAATGATATTAAAGAAGAGATTAATATACGAGCGTTTCGTTACGTCACACTGGAGGTATTTACTGCGACCTTGCTTGTTATAATTTCAACCCAGATAGACCCATTCAAGACTAACCCTTGCAAACAAACAGCGAATTTCAGCCTCAGAAATAAAAGCAAGTGGCAAAGCGATGCATTAAGTGTAAGCCCAAAAAAAGAGGGATGAGAGGGGGGGGGGTTCTAAAAAGCAAAGTCAGCGAGACCCACTCTAATGAACTACCGCTCCAAATTATACCGACAAAGCAAATGCAATGGTGTTGGCAAATGCACCATCGGTTGCTGTCAAGGTACAAAAGAGCTTCCCCACGAAATACACAACTTTTAATTATAATAAAAGGAGAAAAATATACGGCGGGGTATACTAGACTTAAACAAGACTTTAAACAAGTCAACGTATCCATCCGTTGTGACGTCATCGGTGAACAACTATTCCAAATTGAGTGTTCATGGAAAGTCTCCACTTTGTCGGATTTGCGCCGACAAATCGGTAAAACTCGCTCTGAGCTTAGATACAGCGTAGATAGTATGCCTGATACGCAAGCACAGATTAATGTTCGCAAATGGACCAGATAACCTCTGCCCTTTTGTCCCTTCTATAAAACTACACCAAAACTGGCACAGATTTGACAAACCTTCGTGGGCATCTATTTAATTGAGCTCCGCCTCTGTCGTAGATACTTCGAGACACACCTAGCAATAAAATGACGTCATTTGGTCATGTGATAGTAGTATAAATGACTTCTCGGGTTTGACAAGTCCCAGCAGTAATTAGGGTCACCGATTGAATTCGGTTTTCTTTTCTTTCTTTTTTTTTTTTTTTTAAACTCATCGTTATCTCTATAAATGTATTTTTTTTTTTTAGTTTTTGTAATTACATGATCAGAAATGAAAATTTATCTGCATATGAAGGAAATTCATCTGAAGTTTGTTCCGAAAAAGTTCAATTTTTTATAGCAAACAGCATGCAGATATTACTGGAAGTTTCTTTACTACACTGAGGAAACACACACACACACACACACACACACACACACACACACACACACACACACACACACACACACACACACACACACACACACACACACACACACACACAATGTTGAAAAACGAAATACGTCTGCAGGTTTAAATTTTTCAGAAATGATCTCTCTCTCTCTGATGCAGATGAACATTGTCCTGAGAGACTGATTGGAGCAGTACCGTAATAACTTTCAGTGATACACTGAAAGTTAACCGAAAATTCCGTGATAATATGCAAAAACTGTACTTTTTCAAGTAGTGATTATTCTTCAGCAGGATAATGCCTCTTCCCCTGAATTTCAGACAACACCCGGAGATTGTCCAGGAGTTTAAATTTGAGACTGTTTCACACACACACACTATCTTCCACATTAGGATCTTGAGACTCCTAATTTTGTTCCAGGAAGATGCGGAATTGAAAATACGGTATATAATTGTCTATACCAGCCGTTCCTAAAGTTCATATATATAGCCATCTCCCGATGAAGTGCATTTCCTTATTAATCATGCTAATTCCTAGAAATTATTCTCACAGGATTAAATAGATCCGAAAGGGAATAAAATGCATATCGTTATACTCAGTCATTTTTGAGTACACATTTATCATATCATATTCTTTCTCCTGAAATTTTCTCTTCTTTCAAGATGTGTTTGGCCAAGAGAATCTGATTGATTCCAAGAACTCCTCTTGAAATTATGCACGGTTTCTCCGTGCTTTGAGCATATTTCTGTGCACTGCGTTACATGTGCCTGTGCTGTATAAAGCATTCATCTCCACTACACATTTTTTTTTGGTGGCTTCCTGACCGATATTCAAGAAACCTAGGGATCCTTGGAGTCCATTTTGGGAACTGCTGCTTTACACTCTTCACTTTCTTTTCTGATGGAATTAAAGAGCGTTCCAAAATAGACAAAAGGTGTAGAGATAGGGAGTATTACTGATCAAAGAAATGTGGGAACGTACATTAGTCGTGCACATTTATTTGTTTTTAATATTCCGGTTTACAATTTTCTGTTACAGGATCATGAGGTTCAAGTGATTATAATATTCGAAAGAAATTCGTTAAGTCTTGCATCATCCTTTTGAATTTCCCTCTGGTATTAGGAGGTTGAATGTATATAAAATAGTTGGCCTATAAATGAATTAGAATGTTTAACTACACACACCAGAAATTTCTTCCATTTGACGGCTCTAACTGATGGTTTTGACAATTCCTTATTGGTGTGGTACGTGTGATGCAAATATACTCGTATTGCCTGTTGTGCTATATCAGACATTCTGCTTAGTACTACACTGATGGCATCAGTTTTAACAGCAATACCATTTTTATAAAGATAATTATAGTAGAATCCGTGCCTACTGGGACAAGCAAGTAAGAAAGGATGCATTGTTTATACTAAGTTGACATTAGCAACATTTACCTAATATCACGTGGTGCCACATTTTTGCACGTAATGCAGCACATATATTCTTGGCAAAGGCCTCCGTAGCCGAGTGGTCAGGGCGGAAGTGCAGTAGCACACGCTCCTTGAGTAGACCGGGGTTCAAGCTCCTGACTGCTGAATACGGTCGATCTGCCAACCCGCACTGGACCAGCGTGGCAGATTATGGTCCCTTTCTCTCAACATGAATTGTTGAGGAGGCTTCCATCCTGCAGTGGGTTGATAATGGCTGCAGTTTACCTTTATGTCTTGGCATGAACTTCATAAGGTGTTGCAGAGTGTCCTGTTGTAGTGCTATCCATGCGTTGTACAGTGTGTCCAATAATTGTCAGGTGGATGGTCGTAGCATCGAACGTCCTTTTCCATTAGGAAAGGATATTCTGTTTATGGAGGTTGGAGTTGTCTGGATACACTGTCTTTGTGAAATGGAGTCGGCGACGATATAAAGGTAGGCGTTCCCACCTTTATATCGTGATCAGCGGACCCAGGGAATTTCATGAAAACAGTCCCCAAATTTTAGCGCCACCCCTCCCAGCCTGCCGAACACTAACAGTGTATCTAGGTGCCATAGCCTCATGTTACTTTCACCAAATGCGGATACGCCCATCAGCATGATAGAGTTGGCAACGGGGTTCGTCTGACCAGCCGACAGATTTCCACATGTCGGTGGTCCAGTGTTGGCGCTTACGTGTCCATGCAAGGCGCAGTTTCTTGTGTCTCGCAGTAACCATGGGCACCACCCGTGACCGCCATGGATTACCATATAGCCTATAAGAGCTAATGTCAGGCGCATTGTCCAGTGGATATTAGTCTTGCTGCTCGAAGTTCTATATTGTACTGCGTTGCTGCTTTGTTACAAGACGAGACACACGACGCTCACAATGGGTGTCGACCACACATGACTGGCCCACGTGTGACTTTTGTCTGGCCAGAAATACCACAGAAGGGAGCACTTAACCATGTTGGCTATTGTTGAGATACTGGCACCTGCACGTCTTGTCCCCACAATCATTCCACGTCAGAAGAAAACGTCTTGACGCTGACCCATTCTTTCTAGCAGATACTCAAAAAAACTGAACTACAATCTTATATCAGCCATTCCCGACTTTGAGCTTTCACCAGCGTCACAGACCACCCCATTCCCACACAATCGGGTGTTGCTAATCCAAAGCGACCTCTATATATTCACTGCTTATCTAGACAGTTCAGACAAATCCAGAAACATGAAATGTGGATCTTTTCACAGAATTGATTTTCAACAATTATTGATCCCATTTCTTGCGTTATCAGTTATATTAATAGTGTTAAAGTGGTGAGTGCAAACCATGCGGAAATTATGTACCAACTGATAATTCGTAGTTGTAACAAATCAAAACGAGAAGAATATAGTTGACCGTTTTTAATTATAATTTGTAGTTTGAAATTTTTTGGTGATATTTTAAACAGCTGATTTACTGAAAAGATACGCAACTGTTTTCAATATTTTTATATAAATGGGACTTGATGTTAAGTTGTAAAACTAATGAAAAAAGGAAACACCAAATCACCTTACAAATACTGTAACTTCCTGCTGTCTTTTTTAAGGCTAACCATGGTAGGCGCGATTCTGCTTCTGTGTACCAAATAAACCTAAAAATAAAATGAAAGAAACTGCAATAAGGGAGATAAAACAAAGCAATGCACATCATCAGCAGAGCTGGAGGTGAGTGTTGCCTTGTTTGAATAACTTCTCCCAAGGAGACGTATGCCCACACCTAACCAAAGAATGAGCACGACTTTTTGTAAATGAATAACAAATAAAAAGAACTGAGATCTCACAAAGAACTACCTCTTCAAGAGGACATCAGTACTTGTGAACTCCAAAAAGGATCGTATTTCAATAATTGATCGACATCCAACAATGGTTTAGTGTTTCCTTTTTTCAGTAGCCTTAGTAATATTACCACATTCGGTCCGTATAGTAAAGTATGATTATAAGTTGAAATCACCCCCTTTTATTCTTAATTTCTTGAAAACGTAGTACTGTACTTGCAAACGTGTACTTCATACGTAGTACTTAAAAAGATCATGCTGTATCCTCAGTACAGCTTGCGGATACTCCCACTCCACCGTATCGATCTAAAGACAGAATTCACTAAAAATACAGAAAAGTAACCAAATAATTGAATATTTTAGGTTGAAGGTACTTTTGAGGGTTATTAACTTTTAAATGTCTCATTAAACTGAAATCTTGTATAAATAATTTCATAGTAATGGTGTTTTCTTTCGAATATAGTTTGGAGAGTTAAATTCTTGTATTATATCAATTCTTCGGCTCGAACAAAGCAAAAAAGTAACAGGAAAAGTCATAATAGCTATGGAAAAAGTCACATTTATTAAATTAACTAGGAAAATTATTTATATATAAAATATATTATATTTGGAAATAAAATCTAAAAGTGAGCTGATCCTATTTTTGGAAAAGTTCTATATTAATGATCAATCAGCTTTTCTGATTTGGGTGATACGCTCCGTTCATCTACGAGTGGGGGAGTTTCAAAAAAGATTTGTATATCACGTAGTAGTTGTTGTGATAGAAGGTTGAAACAAATGCCATGTACAGTATTAGACTTTTTCAACATAGTCACCAGACAAAATGACACATTTTGCTTGCCACTTCTCAATACGCTTCCACAGACCAGTTTTGTAGAAGTCCTCTGACTGTCCTTCAAACCACGACTCGGCAACAGAAATAATCTCATCATCAGCAGCAAATTGTTTTCCACGGTCTTCAGGGCAGGAAAGAGGAAGAAATCCGAAGGTGCAAGGTTGGGAGGAATAAGCAGGAAGCAGAAATATTTCAAACCCATATTCGTGGGCACACCTCACTGCAGCATGCGAGGAATGCGCAGGGGCATTATCGTAAAGCAGGCGCTCAACTTTTGACTTCATGTGCACATTGTGCCATTTCCTTCTTCTTCTTCTGGTAAGGGGTCAGAAGTCTGGGAACCTATCTAGCAGACACTTTAACTTATATGCAACTGTTGATGGATGATGTTCTCCACAGACCTTACACTAATTTGGAGTCCTGCAGCTAGTTCTTTGACGCTAATACGGCGATCTTCCACGAAACGCCTCAACGAGTTTCTTCCACATTTGAACTGCAAGAACACTGATTTGGGCAGTCTTCTCTATAAATCAGGAGTCATTTCTTCATGAATTGACTTGGATGCTTTCCTCTTGCAGAAAGAGGAACCGAATCACTGATTTGTATTCCATTTTATCCATTGTGACACTTCACTTCATTCGGCGCTGCTAAGAAAAAAAAATGAATTGTCAGATCGAAACCAAATTTTTATGGTTGCTATAGAGCTGTCAGGGTATCAAAAAATTTTTTTCATCTTTCTATGACAGTTACTTCTGGGTAAATACAAATCTTTTTTGAACTCTCCTCCGTATGAGTGGTTGGCAAAAAATTAGAAAGGAGATATATTTTTAAAACTTCCATGTACAATAATTCTATTCAAGTGGAATTTTATAAGTGGATACATACATTCTAGATTGCTAAATATTAATTATATACCATAAAATTAGGACTTGTGCAATGAAGAACTGTAGTCCGCCATAAAGTTTGTATTTAGAACTTTTGATTTGTAAATAGGACCAAAATCTGGAGTCCGTTTCATCACACAAGATGAAATTGGGACAAGAGATTCATTACACCCCTCCTCCTTTCTGTAGTAAAATAATTAATAATTTATATTTAATATAGAACAGAGCTTACTCTCTAGGTGACTCAGTTTAGAATACGTCTGACTTATATTAAATATAAATTATTAATTATTTTGATATCTGTAATATTGTTGTGGTGAATGATATATTGTGTTTTCATTTTTACATGAATTAACTACCAAAATTAACATTCTTTTTGCTTATTCGAAATCTTTATTTATTTTTTATTCTTTATCACTTTTTTGTTGTTTTATCCTTTTACGGATACTGAAATCAAGCCTGAGAAATACGCCTTTTATCTCGCTCAGAATATTAAAAAAGAACAAAATAGTCCTTTTATAATATTCTAACGAGCTAATAACTAAAAGACGGCTTTTATAATAATTCACTTTGCCGGCTGTTCTTATTATAATGGAGGACACAACTTTTGTCAAATTGTTGTTGTGAAGCAGCTTCTCGACACTTTATTTTGGGAACATTAATATTACAGGAAAACAGCAGTTTTAAGCGTGTTCGTTGGAATTCTTGCCTCCTCCTTTTCAAATTATGACGCCGCTATAAACAAAAGGTTAATATGTCATGACAAGGCGACTGCATGCGCATTTAATTAATTTTTTTTTTTATTAAAGAGCACTATTCAATTTTTACACAACAGGTAACCACTTTACACTGGTCACCTGTCGTGTAAAACTGAAAACAACCACTACTGTTTTAAATTACTAATGATACGAATTGCTCGCGTTACGTTGTATGCTTTCTTGTAGGTATTGTGGGCATGCGCAGTGTGTGCGATACTTCAGTGTCAACAGACTCATTTCGCAAAAAATGAAGATAAATTTTCTGATTTTTTTTTTTATGAAAACCCCAAACACGAGAGGTATTAGAACCTCTCGTGTTTGGGTTGGAGTACCGTGTACCGTGCTTGGGTTGGAGGTTGAGAAGAAGAAAGAAGATATTTGTTGACATTAGACTTAAACTTCTGTAGACTGTAATTTTCTGGAAATACGTATGAAGGAAGGTTGTTCCAGAAAACGGCAGTTGAATGAATAAACGAGTAAGATGAAAAGTTGGTTCTGTGAGTTTGAAGTTGAGGATTGAAATCAACTAAGTTGTCTTTGCCCCACTGGAGAATTACCTGTAGATCGGCATTTAAGGAATTGGTAGCTGATATTCGAGAAGTTGAAGCTGATTGAGCAGAGCAAGGTTTTTCAAAACGGAAAGTGGAATGCAATGTGCTAAACTATGGATAGGATTTCCAGTCAATGTAAAAAGGTCATTAATATACAAGAGGAGAAGAGTGGGGGAAAGAACGGAACCTTGGGGGACACCAGCATGAGTGGAGAAGTTAGAAGACAGAGAGCCATCTACCATCACCCTCAGTGAGCCATCAGAGAGAAAACTGGATAATCAATTACAAAAACAGTTGGCAAACCATAAGATGGAAGCAGCTTGTTTAGAAGACCTTTATGCCAAACACAATCGAAAGCTTTGAAATGTCAAGAGCAACTACTTGTGTTTCACCGAACCTTTCCATTGAATTAGTCCATAAATGGGTAACATAAGCCAGAATATCACCAGTGGATCGACACTGACGGAATCCATGCTGGTGATCATTGATCAAACGGAAGTTTTCTTGGTAGTTTAAGAGTTGGCGGTTGATTTATTCCTCCATTACTTTAGAAAGAGTAGAAGTAATTTCAATGGGACGATAATTGGATGGGAGGGGCTTGTCACCCTTTTTAGGAACTGGCTGGATATGAGCAAATTTCTAAGCAGAAGGAAAACCACCTTTGGAATAAGAAAGTGAAAAAAGGCAGCAAAGAACAGGAGTAGGTTCAGGAGCACAGGTTTCGAGAACAAGTGGAGAAATATCATTAGGACCTGGAGCTTTCTTAGCAACGAGATTCGTCAAAATCCTTCTGACATCCTTTTGACGGAAGACCACAGGAGGCATTGAATGGAGCATGTTGGGAATGGTGGGAGGTGTTTTTACCAAAATCATTAATATATAAGATGGAAGAAAAATGGGATGCTAGAAGGTCAGCTTTACCCTTGGCTGAAGTGACAACAGAACCATCTAGTTTTGACAGATGTGGGAGCAGAGATGAGCAAAAGTTGCGGCCAATAGCTTTAGCAAGAGACCAGAATGCTCGGCTACCATTAGGGCAAGAAGAAAGTTTTCTACTCTTAGCCTGTTCAAAATCTAGTTTGGACTGATTAATGACTGCTTTACAATTGTTGAGAGCTTTGGTGGAGGCATAAAATGAAACTGGAGAATTGGAAACAAACCAATTACGATATGCAACATTCTTTTCTTGAACAGCCTTAGCACATTCATTGGAAAACCAAGGTTTAGATAAAGGACGAGATTTTAAAGTGGAGTGTGGAATAAAGGACATCCCTACAAGAATAATTTCACTGACACGATCAGAGCAAACGTTGACATCACAAGTTTTGAAACAGTAGTCCGACCAAGGAAAAGAAGAAAAGAAATCTCGCAGGTCATCCCATTTTGCATTCTTGTAATGCTAAACAATACGAGGTTGGGAATAGCCATGATATAAAGGCTCCATTGGAGAAGAGACAATCACCAAGTTGTGATCTGCGGTACCTAAAGGACCACTCACTTCGACCGTGTACTTGGAAGGATTGTTTGTGAGAAAAAGATCAAGCGTGTTGGCTGTATGGTTAGGATTGTCCGGTATTCTTGTAGGTAAATGTACAATCTGTGTAAGGTCATTAAAAATTGCAAAAGCTTCAGCATCACGACCAGCTGGGTCGGTGTAACTAGAAAACGGAAGCTAGCTGGAGTTGTGAACATTAAAATCACCAAGAAAAATTATCTCACTGTTAGTAAAGTTGGACTGGAGAAAGTCAAGTTGCAAACAGAGGAAGTCAAAGAGCTCCAAGTGATAGTGGAGTTGGGAAAACGGTAGAGACAGCAGATAAAATTGACACAGTGAGGTAGAGAGATTTTAAGCCAGAGAAGATTGAAGAGAGGAAATTCCAAATTACCAATTCTCTGACAGGGAATATCGGAACGGACGTATGCACAAGTACCACCTTTGAGGCGAAAGGAATCATACAGCGAATAATTTGGACAACTGAGATGAGCAGTATTTGAATGAACCGATAACTGAGATTCTGTTAGAAAAAGTACATGGGGTTTGGCAGACTGCAAGTGGAAATGGACGTCGTTGAGATTAGAATTGAGACCGCGTATATTTGTGAAATGAACCAGGAAGTATACAGATCTTCAGTATACTTTTGCATACTGTTTACTCTATGCAATTATTGCCATTAAAACGAATTAAATATTAATACTCGATATAATTGATTGCATCAGTTTTCGTATCATCTGTTTATTTATATCCCAGTACCTAATGGTCATGAAGACCCTATAGCTACAATTAAAATTGCTGTATAATTAAGAACCGTTTAGTACAGCATTATATCGGTGAGCAGCGCCACCTGCTTATAATTACCATGTATGACGGAATTAATATTCAATACAGTACATATTTTTCAAAATTATATTTTGTCATATAAGAGCAGGCGATGAATATGAATGTAGTAATTTAAATCACAACACAAAAAACCTAAGTAAAATCCATTCAATATTCATATAAATATATTATTAGGAATTATTACTCTTCATCATCAAACACAGCAAGTCGTTAAAAAAATGTTCTTATTTATACTCTGGCACAACCACCAGGTTAGAGTAGTTTACAATAAATTATCAATACAAGCATTAATTATTTAGCAGTCACGGGCTTGAACCCCAATCCACTCATAGAGCACGTGCTACCGCACGCTCTCCCATGACCACTCGGCTGTGTCAGGCCTAATATATTTTCTTGTTTATACTCCGACACGACCATCGGTCAGAGGAGTTTATAATAAATTATCAGTACAAACATTGATCGTATTTAGCAGTCACGGGTTTGAACCCAGGTACACTCAAAGAGCGCGTGCTACTGCATTCTCGCCCCTGACCACTCGGCTATGTCAAGCCGATAAATTGAGATCAAAGCGGAGTAACACATTTAAAAGAATTAATTTGAACTGGATATTGTAAGTGGGGGGAACAAATGTAAACTAGGGGAAAAACTTGCCATTTTACACAGTTTAAGGTATATGGTTTTTAGCTATGATTTTTACTTAAATTTAGAAATATTTTCGAATTATTCTCTGTAAACATAATGGATTATGCTTACAGAGAATAGTTATTTTACTTTTGTGAGTGAAATCACTGCGGCATGGACTTCTTCAGCAGGACAGGTGAACTTTTCCGATCACCTGCCCTTCAATCATCTCCGCCCTTGGCACCAGGAAGTATAGGTAGGTTCTGCGCGGTCGATCTCTAGTTTAGCAAGGCTTCGCTTGCGCAGATGGGAAAAATGAGGCAAAGGTAGAAGTGAAAACTTCAGGCGACAGAGACGATCGGGTACCTAGGATAACAGAGTATACTAATCGATGGGCGAATTCTGTGGGGGGTGCTTTGTTGGATATATTTCTTTAGTTCTAGGAAGGCTCGAGAATTTAGATCCTAAACTTTGTCTCTTGTGGTATAACATAATAAAATATCGTTATATTCTTCAAGTCGCTGATTATGCCCCTGGGACACTAGACTATCAAGCGGACGATGCAAGCCAAGTTGTGAGAAGAGTTTCCTCTTGCAGACGGGGTTTGCTGTGGATCGATGGCTCCTGCAATCGGATTTTTCTATCATATCTGCGTTTGGTAGCAGAGGTTGTTTATGTTTCTTTTTTTATTCGAGTTTCTGTAATTCCCCGCTCCTTCCCCATCAAAATAAAGAAAGAAAAGATTACCGGCATCAGTGTAGGAAAAAAAAAAAAGTATCCAACTGAGAGAAAAAAAAAAAAAAAAACTGTCTGTGTAAGGCTCAATTCGTGGATATGGTATGAACATGATTGTACCAAAAGGTCCCCAAATACAAATATTAGTGAGAAAGGAAAACTCTCTCTCTCTAATCTATTCAAAAGTAATAAAACTAGAATGATTATAGACAAAAGTTGATATGAAAGTAGTAGTTCAAAAATAATAAAACGTAACTCGATTGCAAACGAAAATTATGACGGATTCTTATCGTTAACCCCAATTTCAGTAATTTACTTTTGTGAGTGAAATCACTCACAAAAGTATTGAAGTATGCCTCTGTACGAATTTATTCTTCGTTAAAGAAAGTAAACGACTTTATACTCCATTTTAATGAAGGATTGGTTGTAGGTTTAAGACCCTACTGCCTCTTAAGGATGATAACCTTTTGGAAATCAATATGGTGACTAATATAACATTGTAAATAAAATTTTTAATAATATTCTTAGAGAACTTTAGAGGTTATAATTAAGTTAGCTTGAGAAGTGCATTAATCGAAAATTATGGTACTCTGCGCTATCTCATCACCTTTCATATAACCATTAGGCTTCAGTCGTTAAAAACATTTAACACCAACGTAAGGAGATTTTTTTAAGACCTTAAAATGGACGCCATTTTTCTGCAGCGAACATTTTCGTCTTTGGGAAAATTACAGCGAGGCTGTTGATGTTTTAAATAAGTGCGGAAGTCATCGTTAAAACTGGTCATAAAGAAAAAAATATTTACAAGGTGGTGGATTAATCGATTCGCATTTGGACTTAATGGGTTCCATTTGAGGAAAGTTTAATGGACCGCTGGCTATTGCAATTCCATTATTATTAGAAGAGGGAAGAGTAGAAAACTTAGTTACAGCTTCCCACTTTTATACAGCAGGCTTTCTTATAACCGTCAGAGAATGCAATGCTTTTAAAATCATTATATTGGAGATTTCGCTGTTTTCAAATGCATTTCAGCAGTTATTTGAGGATTAATTTGTAGTTAGTCGTCGCTTTGAACGTATTGACTTGAATTTTCATTCAAGTCCGGTCTTTCGATTTTCTCTCTGATCTTCTTGATGGTCATCCGCCAACCACTGATGAAAACGGGCAATAGTGAAAGAATTCTCGTCAGGAGAGGACTTTACGGGTTAGAAGCGTGACAAGGGTACCCCAGAGTCGGAGATTGGAATGTGTGTGTGATCTCGTTTAGCAGTAGGAAGGACGTGTTAGAAGACAGAGCTATTCAGCCAGCTTCTCAACTGATTAAACGAACGAATAAAAGGAAGCTTCCTTCAGGCATCGGAAAAGGGAAGGAAGAAAAAAAGTCGAGTAATTTTCCCTTTGATTTGACGCTTGTGAGCCAGCAAAATTGTGGCCTGCAAGGTCCGGACGGAGAAGTTGGGGCGAGGGGAGGGCTTTGTAGTCTCAGAAGTTTGACCAAGCTAAATAGTTTTGCTGGGAATCGCGAATTCGCGTCGTGGAGATTAATTCTTTGTGTGGTGCACAAAAGGGACGAAAGCTAAATCAATTAATTTGATGGAGTAGAAAGTGCCGTTTACCCAATCAGCCCCTGCACCAGGTGCTGTAATATAAATAACCATCTTTTTTTCGCTCATTTTTTCTCCTATGCCGACTGTTTTAATTTGGACGAAATTTATTTATGAATGAATTTGGGTGTTGGATAAAGAATTACAGGAAACGAAAGAGTTTTTTTAATCGAAACTAATCTTGATATGGGCGTTGCGATGTATACATGTTGGTCGCTGAAATACAATTTAACTGATTTGTCAAAAGTTTGAGGGAACTATGATTGAAGTGACACCTTAACATTTAAATCGATTTTTTTTATTTAAAAAAAAAATTGAAAATTTTGATTTATTTTAAAAAAGCAAAAAGTTTTGTAACCTTTTCATTACTTCCCTCTATTCATCTCCAAACATTCCATCTTGCATGATATTCAGAAAAAATATTATCACGAAATTTGAATTCTACCTGGAGTCAGAATTCAGGTATTGTGTGCATGTCTAAATGAAAGGGAGTTCGATGTGGTATGAAATTCTGCTTGCCAATGGTCAAATATTTAATTAGGTTAAATTCTTTGAAATGATATGCAATATAGAATAAGTGTCATTTTATAAATGCAATACATTATCATAAAAATTAATTATAATTCTTTCATCTTCTCTCTCTCTCTGGATATGTGCTGCTTTCTCGTGGAATATTTCTCCCCGTCCAGGAAGTAGCTGCACGATGTTGTTGCAGATCACATTAAGACACTTCTATTGTCCCCGGTGTTAAGCCAGGCCGTGCAAATATTTCGGGGTTTTAATCTTACCCATTTCCTTCCTTCCTTAGTAATTGAACTCTGGTTAATTTCTGTTGCTTTAGTATGGTACAGCGCATTAAAATTTAGCAAGAACAGTCGGAGGACAGCGATGTATCGGAAACAACGTTACACAGATTAAGGACTTAATCCTGATTATTCAGTTAAATCTCAATTTCCCGTTTTCCTTTTTTTTCCCCCTTTTCTTTTTTGTGCGTGTACTCTATTCTTCAGTAAACAAACTGATGGAAATTTTAATGTCCACTTTGCCTTTGCGTAATTAAAGAATTTGTAGAGTAATTAAAGAAAATGCTGATGTTTTGTTGGCCGCTCATTTTTCTTCCAATATTCCTTCGCAGCCGTAAAAATAAATGAAGAAATCGTAACATCTGGCGCATTCCACATTGTTCTCCCACTTGCTTGAGTTCTTAATTATTTTTGTGTTTTGTGTAATATCGTTACTTGTTTTATTTCGTTAAACGTTTTTTCTTCTTCTTCCTTTTTTTTCTTGTAATTATTTTTTGTACGGAACAACACCACAGGTGCCGTGATGTGGAGAAATATTCCGTAAACATTTGGCGGCTGAACATTTCGAATTATTTTTGAAAAGTTAATTGAAGTTTAGCGCGGTGCATAATCGAAGAGACAAAAGGCTTATTCTAGCAATCCTGAAGACAGAAATGGACCACGACCCACGTATCGAATCATGATGGATGATCTCATCCTTTTCAATAAAACAAGAAATATTAAAAGTTCATTGGGGGGGGCGTAATTCAATTTGTATGGGTTGCATTGTAGCAGCAATGCGTTATGTAAACAGGGAGGTGCCGAGATTTGGATCGGATAATTAATTATGTTCACAACAGATTTTTTTCGACAGCTCTGTCCTTTTCTCGTTTGTTAAGGAATTGGGCGATTTTTCTTTATTGTGTAAGGTGACTGCCGATTTCCTTGCAGTCTCGAACACAAAAACTAAACACCAGTTTTCTAAATTAAATGAATTTGCGTGACTCGAAGCCATTTTAAGGGCCACCTTAATGACGAAAAAGGTCAGCACGTTCTCAGTTGCGTGCTTAAAGCGATAAGATGGTACCTCGGAACCCCCCCTTCCCCCCCTGTTTTTTTCGTACCTTATTTTACTGTCACTAACATACTCTGCCTAGCATGCAAGTTGTTGCCTCTATTGAACACAATGCCATTAGCAATGAATATTTGCATCATTGTTTACTATAATCCTTTTCGTTTAGCATCGATGATAACTCGATTTTTTTATTAATAGCAACTAAACTTTAATCCATCTGACCGCTCTGTGTTGAATTTGGAGTTTTCTGATATTTTGATAAGCCAAGTGCGTGATTAGAATTTTCAGCAAACATTCCACTGCCTTTATTTGATCAGAGTGTGAGAGTATTTCGGTGTCTACGTTATAACAGTTATTTGGAGCTGGGAAAAACAGTTGGAATTCGTCCCTAGAAAACTTGTACTCTGAATAGTATTTATTCTAAGAGGGTAGCTAATCACGTGATTTTGTCTACTTTCTTGCATATGCGCAATATTAGCATGTCAACTGGCCAGGTATCACCATGGTAACGTTCACAGTCGATTACATACAATACTTTTTATGTGAGCGTGTATGTTATGAGAACCTGTCATGCTCATTGACGTCAGCTACTTCCATGATACCGGTTTCTGTAGTGGCGTTCAATATTGTGGAAAATTTTGTGGCTTGTGACATCACACTCACTTAAACTCTGTCAGCGTTTCTCGCATTTATTTTGAAAGTTTTTTTTTTTTTTTTTTCCTTTTTAGATTTAGTGAAGTAACAAAAAATACTATCTTGTAACCAAAGAATCCTTAACACTGTCTTTCATAAGGATGTGTGGAAGTGGTGGATAGATCTATCTTCGGAGTCTAGAAGTCGCTCAACCATTAACGATGATAAGAAAATGGCGAAGGAATTAAATGCCAGCTGTTATCATTTTTTATATGATATAGTGACTTGAATCATTCTACAGCCTAATGAAGACGAGTCGTGTAGGGAAAAACTGTATGTGGGGGGGGGGGAGAGTGGACAGAATGAGATACTGTTACTGCGCAGAACTGGAGTTTTTCTCACACAATGAGAATTCAGCATATGAATACTGCATTACAGAATTTAAAATATAACACCCCCCCCCCTCTTTATAGTCAGTTCCACTATTTCCTTTCTGTCTCCCCCTCCTAAAACCTTCGTGCTGTATCTTTTCTGGTTAAAGGCAGTATATGAAATTAAAGCTAACTTCATCAGATTACCTTAATTACTTCGACAAAAGGAAAAATGCTATAATATATTCCACACAGAGCATATTATCGTGTGATAATCATCAGCCACTCCACTTAGTAAAGTTTTCTCTGTGTGAACTGACACTCATTTCAATTAATCGTTTGTAATTAGCATAATTAGAACGATTTGGTGAGCTTCTTTCTAATGAGCCGTGTATTACAGCATGAACCGGCCAAACTATTTAAAAGATTTCAGCTTTTTAAATTCCTCTGCAAACGAAGCTCATTAAAATAAATGCCTGCTACAGTTTCTCTTGAGCCCTTGCTTGGGAACTATTCCAAATGTATACATAGTCATAAAAATGTGAAATAGAAAAAAAAAAGTTCAGTTTAGAATAGGTTTATATGTGAAATGAAGTACTGATTCCCAATTGAGTGTCGCAGCACTGCGGTGTTCCATAAAAATATTAAAGTGATAGCATGTGATTAAAGAAAGCGTCTACGATTTGGCGGTTCAAAATTATTTTAATATCATATTTTTAGGCTTGCACGTTTCATTTTTTGAGGTTTAGTATTTTTCTCGAAGAAACTTGAGGATCAGTGGTCTACTAAACGAGAGAACATAGCCGCATGTAGTAAAGCATAAGTTGTTTCAGGCTCATGGAATAAAATCTTCGCTTGTCCTGTGCTAGCGACTGTTATTGAGCCCGGTGGGAAAGTCAGTCCAGCTGTGATGTTGCCTTTAACTGCAAGCAAGGAAATAGAAACTCACTTTGAACGAGCTCTTTGGCGGCATGCTGACGTGGTGGGAAATGCGCCGAGGAAAGGGTATGAGGTATAAAAGGCGATGACAGAAGATTATGACGCGCAGACTTTATTTTGTTGAATCTATTGAGTTGTGCTCTTTTTCGTGAGGAAGGGAAAGGGGAGGGGATATTTTCTCGGCATGAGAATTGCATTTAAATTGATTTTATGAGCCTGGATATTTCTGCTCGCTCCACTTCCATTATGATGTGCGAAAATCGCATTTCTTGCGGTGGAAGTGGATATTTTGGTGTCGATATGAAAGCGAAAAGCTGCTCTAGGGATATAATAAGCTTTATGACTGCACGAGCGAAGAAAAGAAAGAATTTTATGATTTGAATTTTCTTCAAGCAATAACACGAATTTCATATACCCCTCGTGCATGCTGCGCGTGTTGTTTCAATCAACAGTTTAGCCGCAGCGCCGCCATATGCACGTCAGTATCAGACACAGAGAGGGGGGGAGAAAGAGAGAGAGGTGGGGGAGAGAGAGAGAGAGAGAGAGACTAATTTGATGCTTATTAATATAGATATCAAGTAAACTATGCAATTAAATATAACGGTACACAACTTTGGTTCTTTGTTCAAAGACACGTAAACAAGAATAAAAGAGAAGGAAGGTGGGCGATGATAAATTATTCCTATAATTACAATTATAACCAAGGCCATCTGAAATCAGTATTAGCTTTCAAAGAGAAAGAACGTGTTTAGAGATTGGCGGCTGTCGAGTGTGAAGCACGTGAAAAAATAAATGGTGTTCATTTTAATGTATTACTCATAAATATATGCAATGAAAGGAAATCGGAGTGAAACAAAATATGATACCAAAATTTGGTGACACTTTTATTTGGAAAGCTCTGGTCTACAGGATTCGTCAACAAAGTTCCGGTTTGGAGCCCTTGGTCTACAGGATTCACTAACAAAGACCATACATTTTAACCGATTTTCTTTTACAGACTCCAGTACGGTGTTTGATCAAGAAAAATTCTTTATTATTTTGCAACCTGTTATATTTCAGTGAAGAATTCTTAATGATTTTTCAAAAATCGTCTATGGCTCTGCAACCTGTTATACTTCAGAGAAGAATTATTAATGACTGCAACCTATTTGTACGAGGTACTATCAAAACGTTCCTGGACTGTATTAACAAATGTGCTGTTATTTTCCGCGGGTATTCTATAGTATAGCACCATAGAATTCTCGGTGAATCCGATTCTGGGTCTGTTGGAAGCAAAGCATTTCCAGAGTCCATGTTTTTGCACTCTCCTTCAGTGAGCTTGGTGATGCTTCCTGGAGTTCTGAAATATCATCAGGAAAGTCAGTATGGAATACCTGATTAGTGACAACATTTTTTTAAATGCAATCCGGGAACTGTTTGATCACACTTTGCATTTCACTTATCCTGCCAGTACGAAAATAATTACTAACAGTCGATAGTTTGTTCTTATAGACTGTTTTGAATATTTGATAACCTGAATTTAGATAAAGGGACTTGTAGACTATTCCAAAATATATTTATTGATTTTTCTTGAAGCCATAAAAAAAACGAGTTTTCCTAATTTTGATCAAAGAACGTACTTTTCTCCAACTGTAATAACAAAGACATTACCAACTTTTCCCCTAAACGTATCATAGTTTTCCAGTTATAATGGGCTCCTATTAGACAAGGAAATAAAACATTTAACAAAATATCTGCAATAGAGCCGCATTATTACTTGTAGAAATAACGGCCATACTAACTTTCTCATGACTCACGCTGCCATTATGTCCCAAGACCTGTATGATAATTTAGTCCTTCGACAACGCGTCTTTAATGCTAGTATAATTAAGAGTCTTGAGAAGGATCATTAGCATTCCGCACGAACTCCTGTGAATTGTTAGAGGATGCCAATAGATGTCGCTGCAGTTATTGCCTACGCCTCTCGGTAAATCTGCGAATTTTTTAATAACGTAATAAAAATTTGATAACTGCATCATTAGCCCACTGATGTTTTCTCTTAGAGCAATAATATTGTTATTCGGCAAAATTTGCTGTTGGCCTTCATCAGGTGAGAATTTTTAAACTGAAAATGATGATTTCCAAAACAGAATAAATTATTCCTATAATTACAGCGTGTGAATTATTGACCGTAGTGGTGTGTGCCTGTAAGATTAATATTTAATGAACCGCTATCATTGGAGGAAATTTATAACGAAAAACTCCAATTAGCTGTTTATTTATTAATTATGAGCGTTAACCATTGCTAGCCGTCCTATTGAAGAATCCATTCGTGGAATTTAGGATTCATTAAAGCGATCAGGGTCCTTCTGTGACAAATAAATCTTTCTCTGAAGTAAATGATTTTTGCATTAGTCACTGTCGCTAAATAACTGGGATTACGAAGACTTTTTTTCGACAACATTAATGGCTACGACTCTGTTGCTTAGCAACAGCAGCGGATGGAAGGTACTGTAATAAATAGATTACCTTTCTTTCTAAAGGATACCTATTTGTCCAAATGGTTGTTGCGGAATGGAGAAAACGCTTGGCGTATCAGGAGGTGGTGAAGGGTCGCATTTTGTTGAGTACAGTATTACAAAAACCGGCGTGGCAAATCGATAGTATTAAATAGCGATTGGGTTGCCTTCATCCTGAAAGAGGAATCTTTCTTTGACCGGAAATCAACATGGCTGTATGACTCTGCTAACCACATTTTATTCGATGGCTGCACTACTCTTCTTTAATCCTTTGTCTGATTGCGCTTAGGAAAGTCTCTTCAGGAATAACTATTCGCGTGAAATCCTGCATTCAGTTTTTGCCGGCCCCATTTCTTATTTTAGATCACCTGTAAATTTGTGGGGTAAGTCTACTCCACTAGTTTCGTTGGGAGTTGGTCTGAATACTTCTTGAAGAATAATATGGAGAACAATATTTAATCATTTAGCAGCTTTTGAACGCATTCCAGCATATCTTTTGTAAGGTTAATTAGGCTTTTCCGTATATTAGGAGTTAAATGGTTTTGATCAAGTCAACATCAGAAACGTTGGCATTCTTGTGCAGTGATAGAGTATTGCCTCCGTTGATCCAAGATCTCATGAGAATAGTTGTGCAAAGGGACTCTCTTTCTCTCTTGTAGAGGTCGTTTCTTAGTACGAGACCCATTACGGAAGCCATCTAATAGTGGCTATTCCAATGTCTGCATTGCAGACACTGGCTTTCATTGCCGCCATGTGACAGATTAAGTGCTATTGGGAAACGTTGTGAGATTCCACTCTCATGCGTCGAGTGATCGAAGCATTCAGTCATTGGTGGAGTTGATGCTATTCATTACCCCTACCCCAGATTCACGTGCTTGTAGAACATCAGATAATCCGAATTTAATCATAGAATTGTGTGAGTTCGTATTGGTGATCAAATCGTTCTTTCTTTTTCTGCAATGTACTCTACACAATTTTAATTTCTCTCGTTTTTATTCACGGCAATATTTTTATGCGAATCGGAGCATTCCAGAACGCAGACATCTCCAAGTTCCATTTGAGGAGATGAGAGCATCCATTTGTTATTCAGAAAACCTTTTCCCATTTAGATTTTGTGGATTCGATCAATATGATTATTTTCTGAGAAATGTTTATCATATAACGATGCGCAGTCTCCTAACAGTATGTGGGAGGACCTGTTTGTATATAAATACCTATAGGGGCAATCCACATGAGCTTGAGTACTTTCCATCTCACTGCCAAACCAGCAGATTTCAACACATTAGCTTCCTTGTAGCGTACATCAAACTTGTACACTGTCAGTTATGTCACATTAACGAAATTATTTTTTCAAGTTCCTTATTATGCCGGAATATCTTAGGCAAGTCGTTCATCGATTACAGCGCTCTCTAGGAAGCTTTCGAACGCAACGTGACGTCCGCAATGAAAGCACCCATTTTATATAAGCGGGTAACGACACCATTGTTTGGTCTGCCACAGCCAGGGCTGGAGATGGTAAAAGAAAAGGTCAAATGCATGGTCCCGATAACGAGGTGGCTTTAATCGTCCATAGGAAATCAATCGATGGGTATCGGAAGCTTGTGAAAGTCTTGACTGTCCCGCTTTGCGATCTTTTCTCCTTGCTTTTTTCTTCAGCTTTATCTTTGGAATGTTCAGTGATGGAGATTGGAAGCCATAGCCGGAGCCAGTGTGGTTATTTGGTTAGCCTGGAGCGTTGATTGCATTAGCTGAAGAAGTCGCTTTTGTTCCACTGGGATGTCGTTAAAGATTAAGGGAAAAGTTGTTTTGGTGTTTCTCTGAAGATCCCAAATTAGCAGCCATCATTGGGGAAAGTGGAACAAGGCAGAAACTCATCAGCAGTGGGATCATCTCTCTCTCTTTCCTTATTTAGTGACTTATTCACCAAATCCAAATCTAATTCTTCTTTGCAATTTTAATATTAATATTTGTATATATTCCTGCATTCCGGGAGTTTGTTTTATCAGTTTTTTAAAGTAGCGTGTCGACTCTTTATCTGTATGTTGTCACGATAATTCAGCTTTCTCTCTTTTGCTCTTTGTAAGACTAACCACAGAATTCGCAAAACTTAATTTTTCCATTTCCCCAGTCGGACCTGCTTGTGTGTTTCCAGCATTGTTGGGGTGCGCATCACGTGACCTCACGTCAGCGAACAGCATCATCTCATTAGTCAGGCCTTTGTGTCTCATTACGTGATCCCCATGCTACAAACCTGACCAGGCGCACTGCAAGAGAGGATTCTTCTCTTTCTCTCACGTTGCCATAAAGATTCTTGAACTGTCTGTTTGTCGTTGAACCATGTAAAATATTTAAGTGATTTCCTCTGCAGCTTCTGTGATTACAAAACAATCTAATTTGGCGTAAGATGCTTTTAATTCTTTCTTTTGGTCGGTCTCTTTGTGTTTTCTTATCTCTAGAGATCGGATAAGCAGTGTAATGTGTAATCTAGAGAAAAACCGAGTTTTAATACTTTTAGGGTGTTTGCTCCTTCGTGAATACTGCACTTGTCGGTAAATATGGTTGAAATGTTTTCTGTATATCTAGAAATATAAGGAAAAAATAACTGAAAAAAGTTTTTTGAAAGAACAGCGTAAATCATCACTTTCGCCTATTATTTCTGAAACCATTTACGAATAAAATGTACGCAGGTGTACAGTTCCATCGAAGAGCAATTATTACGAACACCCATTGAATAAGGTTTTCTCCAAACATAGTTGTACTACGTAATTAAATGGACGACTTCATTGTTCCTTTGCTCCAGGTTTGATTCGAGTTTATACTTTTTTAAAACAGCGGCATGTGTGAAGAGATTAGTAAAAATCCTTGCAACTAGCTTCATACAGGAAAAAGATAATCATAATTACTCTCATTCATAATATGCTCATATAAATAATTAAATCTTGTGTTTGTACTCGAGGAAAACCGCACGATCACCGTATTTCTCAAGTGTACTCGAAACCACGGTCAACTCAAACGCGTATACTGCTGTACCAACAATTTGTCCACTCGGCTACGTCCGGACTGTTGGTCATTACGAAGTTAAAATATTTCATACGTTCTTTTCTGCTGATTGTTAGGTAGGGCATGCAGCGTAAGAAGAGAATTTTAATATATCAGGTAATCAATTTAAAAGACCAAGTCCTTCCTCAAAAAAAAAAAAAAAAAAAAAAAGTGCAAATGGAAAAGGGAGGAATTAGAAAGATAGATTAACATAACATACTCGATTGCAACCTTAGAGTGACAACAAGGCTCATAATTCTAATTCAAATTCATGGGGTTTCTGCAAAGCATAGATGCACACACAGAAAGGATTAAATGCACTTACACCCTCTCTTGCATATTTCTCCTGATTTAATATTTTAGCAAATAATTTTTAATTTAATATTTTAGCCAAAAAACACTACACCAAACTATGAAAAATGAATTACTTCCACTTCTACTTCTTCCAATCAGGAGCTAGACGAACGGATCTAGCACGTAGAGATGCTCCATCTGGACCATCTGCAAGTGCTAGGTCCATTCGTCGACTGCTTTATATACAGATAACAGATGGATATTTGCAACTCATAAAACACAATTTTAAGTTAAAACGACTGGCACTAAGCGAAAAATATATATTGATAATATTTTTTTCCATTATATTATAATGTATCGTTGTCTTGACATCCATATATAGTATTAATCGCAATATTTATACTTCGTACATAATATTATTGTTGTAGTGACTTTATATAAACATTTCCAGTGTTTCTTTAGGTGTATGGTTTTTGTCTAATGATATACACTGGTGTTCAAAGAAATTGCATCACTCATTAAAATTGTAATTGTCGCCCGAATAACATACGTATATGGCAATATTTCTTACAGATTGCATCAGATAAGATTGACACGCATAGGCGATGACGTAATATTGCATCAGCTGTTACTTTCAGCTTTATAAGCACACTCTGCAAGAGTTGCAGTCATTCCTTGCTTGTTTCAGGATGGCGAGTTATGTGCAGTTTGCAGTTGATGCCACGAAAAAAGAGTGCTATTGTTGCTTTTAGTGAGGAAGGACGTTCTTCTCGTCATATTGCTTATAGAGTGTCTTGTAATCAGTCGACAGTGAGTAGATTTCTTTCCAAACTCAAGAATACGGGTTCTGCTAATAGAAAAAAAAAGGAACCGAACGCAAACAAGTCTCTATGCCAAAACAGGACTGCTTTTTGAAGCGCTTATGCCTTAAAAACCGTAAAACTTCTTCGTCTGAGCTGAAAAGAGAATGGGAAGAACATACAGGAGTGGTAGCAAGTGCAGTAACAGTCAGAAGAAGATGTCTCTTCAAAAATGGACTTGTAGCCTAATCCTAAGAAGAAACCCCTCTCACACGAAAAATGAAAAAGGCCCGATTAATTTGGTGTAAGGAGCATGTCAAATGAACTCCTGAGCAGTGGAAGTCAGTTATTTTCTTGGATAAAAAGAAATTCAACTTGCACGGCTCTGATGGGAGACACGATTTGCCGGTAGACGTGGTGAAGAATACCGTCCAGACTATATGGTGTCTACAGTAACATTCCATACCAGCCAAATGATATGGGGGTGCATTTCGTATCACGGAGTAGGTCACCTGCAGTTTATAAAAGGTTCTGTAAATGCCAATGGATACCTGGCTATATTGGAAGGAAAATTGCTGCCAACCATTAGAGACCATTTCAACCTGCCAAGTAACTGCATCTTTCAGGACGACTCTGCTCCTTGTCATCGGGCGAAAAGTGTGAGTAGGCACTTCTGTAGTTACTTTAGCTTCGTTTCTGCATTAGAGGTTCGACAGTAATGTGTTTACATTTGTTACAGGTTAAAAAATGGCTGGAAGAACAGTCCATTGCAACTGTTAGCTGGCCAGGAATCAGCCCGGACCTGAATCCTATAGGGAATTGTTGCAATCGTGTGGAATCTGCAGTTGCCAGAAAGAAACCAAAGATCCTTCGTGAACTTGAGGAAGCCATAATTCGTGTTTGGAACCACGAACTCTGAGTTGATTATCTTCAGAAATTGATCTTGTCAATGCCTGCTGTCATCAGGGCCAGGGGCGGTTCAACTAAATATTAGTTTGCACCTGGTGAACTTTTCATTTTGTTTTCCATTTAAACTGAAGCAAATTGAGGCCTTCTGATAACATTTCAGCCATAATTGTCGTGTTTACCAAAACTGTTGTATAAAGGTTGCAAATGTTCATTTTGGAATATTTTGAGAGCACCTGTCAAATATTACTTAGCTTTGCCTTAACTATTAATAAATGTCTTTTGTTTATATTTCTCTTTGTGATGCTTGTCATTAATGTACCATACCATCGCAAAAAAGGTTAGAAATGTGGAATTTCTGGGTGATGGACTTTCTTTGAACACCAGTGTACATATAGTAAACGATAAATGTATATGGTACACAAATAACATTATAATGGGAAACATATATATAGTTTTTTCATTGATGCTTTAATAAGCAATTAACTTTTTAATTATTATTTGAATAGAAAAAATGCCATTTTTCCCCCCTTGGCCACCCGTTAACTGAGCATTCTATTTTCTGAGTTTGTTTAGTATGTTTTAGATAATCGGTGCTATACTTTCTTATTGTACGTGGTCAAACCAGTGCTCAGAAAATGGTCGATCATAAATCATATTTTGGTCGATCGTGGTGCATGGCAATGAAACTAATTTTCCGATAACACCAGTGCCATAAATATGATGCTTATTGTTTTATTATTTTTATGTTTTAAATAACAGTATAGTAATTTTATAACCACGTTTATTTCGAGACCTTGTTTGTTTTTAATGTTTTTTGTCGATGTCTTTTAAATCATACATTGTTTCAAAACTTATCTCCGCAGAAGATTGAGACTTCTTTTTCTACAACTGCTGTTCATCTGGTACAACAGGCAAATCCATTTTAAAGTTTCAACCCCCCCCCCCCCCTTTTTATATTTCGTACACCAGTTTGCAATATACTAGCCATTCCGAAGCCATTCCGGGTGCATGTCTCATTTGTCAAAAAATGCTGCTGGAATATCTCACTTTCCAATATATATCTGTTCGTCCTATTGCTTGGACTAAATGAAGGTTTGCATTGCCTCCAGCAACTTCGCATATTTGGATGTGGTGAACCTTGACAAGCTAGTTTTTGTTACACACTGTGTGTGTATTGAATGCTGCTAAGGGGAAGAGACCTTGTAGCGTTTAGTAATAATCAAAAAAGAAAACTCTACCTTTGCAGTGGGTCTTCACCGTACAGGTCACTCGCCAAAATTGAGCTGCTTAAAGTAGGCATTTCGTGTTCTGTCAGAGAGAGAGAGAGAGAGAGAGAGAGAGAGAGAGAGAGAGAGGCAAGACGAAAAACTGCAGGAAAAAAAAACCTATAATAACAAGTCACAAAGAAAAATGTGACAGCTAAAGTGTGATCTCGCATTCGAACATATCACGCCCATATTTTGAGATATATACAAGTATTAAGAATTATTACTTGTATTAAACGAAAAAATATTTAATTAAAAAAGCTCTAAATAATTATAATTTCTTAAAATAATCATTTTATTACAGACTAGTGGTCATTTTCACAACTAAAGATTCATTCACACATAACTGTGTATCGAAAACGGAAATGACGTTTTCTTTGTTATTTCGCATGCGACTTTGTCATTGTTTGTCATCCATGCGATTCATAGTTAGCTAAAGTGTAAAGAAACTTAAATTATAACTCATAGTAAACAAATATAAATTTAAAACAACGTGATTTTTTTAAATTTAGGTAATCCGAATTGAATTAATAAGCTACTTTTGTTATTGCTGCCTCTTCCTTTCGTGGATCTCTTTCAACGTTTAATTAAAATTGAAAGGAGTGCTAACTTCTTCTTAACGAATTCGGCTGGCTTCTAAAGTGATGCCCAGTCGGCGTGCCTTGTGGAGGGTTAAGTTGGTGACGAAGTGCGTCAACCGCGCGCCCTTATGGGTTAGCGTGAATCGTGACTGGCCGAACCTCTGGCAGCTGTTATTCAGACACGTTTTCCTGTATGACCTCTAATGGCAGTCTCGTTGGACCGGCTGCTTCAGCTGGCTTCGTCTCCTTCTATTGACGACCCCTTCAGACTGATCGCCTTCCCCCTCGCACTCCTCCTCCCTCCTGCACTCTAGTCATCGCTGTCCTCCAACTGTGACTCTGGCGCGTGTCTTTTCCTTTTTGTCTCCCCGTGTCCTGAAGGCAGTGGGTTTGTTGCTCGAGTTGTTTGGGAGTTTCCTCGATGTGAACAGATTGTGGGATTCGTCTGTCGTGGGGGTCTTTGTCCGTCCATTTATGTGACCATGCGTCCTTGGTATTGTACCGATATTGGTATTTCTTGTCTATTCAAAAATTCTTGGCTTCCGTTTTCACATTCCAGGCTTTATACATTTCCGCTAGGTGTCGCTGGAATTTTCACTTCACAGTTTTGATGAGCCTTAGCATTATATCTTGGCTTATAGAAAAAATCAGTTTATAGGTGATAATAACCAGTTCCCTGAGAGATTGGCTCTGATAGGTTGCCTGCGGTTTTTTTTTTTCACCGTATTTTGTAGGAAAAATAAAACTACTGGTATGATTGTCCCGGATTAATGAGGTATAATAACAGTTGGAAAAATATGTCGTCTCGAGTTAATTCGGAATAACTAAAGTGGTTACGTTTAAAGATGTCTGTATAAATAACAGTCATGATCCATTGACTGCTGCAATTTCCATCCTAGTCTCACGGAAAATATGTTGTAATCACAACTAAAGCTGGCATAAGACTGTGGCATCAATCAAATATTACAAAGTACTGTATATAATTTTCACGATACTCTGTAAGAGAACTGTATTTGAGTTGCACATTTTTCAGACCTTCGTTAGGTGTTATGATTTTTCTCTTATTATAGTAGTGTTACATTGAGTTTATTGAATCGGAAATGTCTGATCAATATCATTTAATTTTGCATGGTTTTAGCCCATGTAATCTGAATGGGAAAGCGATATACATTCAGTAGTATGCACGTGATACCAGGACACATGCATGCCAATATAGTTCTGTCAAAATGAATTCTGAGTGCAATATTACTACACAAAAACTGTGTAGTAATATGCATAAAATGTCCCTCCTCTTCTCTCATGAGAACTGAAAGAATTTACCTCACTTACAGATAACCTTGTTGCCGGCAACAAATAGTTCTCCACGATAACTCTTCTGTTTGGTTATGGTCTTGTTCATGGATCAAACAAGCACAGTTCTACATCAACATAAAGTTCCAAAAGTGGGTTTTGTGACTCAAAGAGTGTTGCTAAATTTGGGCATCATATCGACATGGTTTTCGATCTGATTTATTTTCACAGGATGTATTGATATAATTGGTTTATTAAAATATAATTATTGAGTAAGGGAAATGCATTAAAAATTTAAGATACATTTCTTCATATGCCTCATACTCGGAGGTCGGTGAGTTCTGAATGCATTCTTTTTCTCTGCAAGCTAATAATTCACATCATCGATTTTAGAGGGCCAGAAATAAAGGAAATACCATACTGTTAAATGTATCATTAAGTTAAAGATAAGTCACAAAAAACAATTGTATGTCAAATTATTTTTAGCACGTGCATAGTACGTCGCTATAAAAAAATTTGTAAAACACTAGCATAAAGGCTTGACTCCTTGATGAGTGATTGGTAATTGTGTTCTGTCTCTCGTAGCTGGCACCCTTGTTGGAAAGGTGTGGATTCGAATGTCGTCTTACGTAGAGTTTGCTTACGTTGTTCGAAACAGTGGCGAGGAGAAGCATAGGAGATGAGGTGTCAGCATATCGTTTCTTTAAATTGTATTCTGTTTTTGGGATGAAAAACTCGAGTGCCTAGAGAAAAACACTTACCATCTTCACCTTTGTGTGCCTTTGCGTTGTATATACACTGTTTACTTGCATTATATCTGTACAGATTCTCTCTAAGCTCTTGGAATTTAAACCACAGCCAATCTTCAGTGGGATATTTTTCTAGATTGGTTCATGCAGAGTTTTTGATCCTTGCAGATTCATATAATAAAATATATGTACCAGCTGTATATCATAAACAAGTACAGACGCAGCTTAAGATGAGCTGCGCAAGTCTTGAGAAGAGGAAGGCAAGAGATGGTAAGGAGTAATGCTCAAAAATGTTCAGAAAAACGCCGATCAGAAACATTGAAAAGCGTTGGCTTAGTCTAGAAAGGTATATAAATATATGTTTTAGCAAACTACTTGTAAAGGACCCTTGCGTGTAGCACAGTTGATGTAATCGCTGTCCTCCCTATACCGCGTGAGAAAGATCTGGGTTCGAGTACTGTCAATGATGAAAGAAATTTTTATAGACCTTTTTCAAAACGTGACTGTGTTAGTTGGTCTCAGTCGAGGATAGTATGGTTTTTTTTGTTTTTTTTTTTTTGGTTTTTTTTTATTCTCCCGGAAACTCTGGTTTTCAGTTCAGCAAACGGGCAAAGGCAAATCGACCAGAGGACACATGCAACTTACAGACATTATATATGTGGCACACTATGGTCTAAGTCGTTGATGATGTGCCTAAAACCCTAGAATAATCAACCAATTAGCTTGTAAAGGGCGCCCGAGACGCTAATTTTCTGACAAACATTTTCTTTGGTATGGTTTGGTTTTATGGTTCGGCTTTAAGATGTTCTTTGTAGTGTGTGTGTGTGTGTGTGTGTGTGTGTGTTCCAGTTGCTCTAACAACAGGGACGCAGCATCTAGGCTGTGCCCCGTGCTAATGAGACTCCCAATTAAGTTAAAATCGAAGGGATCATTAACTATCACACAATTCCCTCAACTAGTTGCCCGAAATCGTTTTCTTATTTAGTCAGGCGTGATGTTTACCGTTAGGAATGTTCAATACCTACCTAATGACCGGTAACAGGGGTGGTAGCTGTAGTTCCATTTAGTCTCCTAGGCAACAAGATGACCTTGAGTCACTATTCACAGTTATCGATTCCGTGGCTGTTCTTGACAATAACTTGACGTTCTGTTCTTCCAACAACTCTCTGTCCTGCCTGTACGCACACCGAGGATGCTACGCAAACTGCCACTGAAGTCAGCCGACATGCATTAAATAAGTGAATTCTTTGTAAACAAGTTTTCAGTGAACCGCAAGGAATTAGCGAATACTTCTATTCGAAGATCGAATTGAATCTCGTTCTCAAGGTTGCACTCAAGTACGCAAGATTTTTATCAACTTTGTGTTCAGTGGGGCGAATTTATTGGTGCGTGTCCGCTCCAGTACACTTTTTCGAGTCTACAGAAGGTTCCGTTGACTCTAAGCATAGTTCCATCTATCGCAATAGAGTAGATTCGTGTGGGTGAAGAACAGAAGTGTTTCTACTTATTCGAAAACATGAACTGCTTGGTAGTTGTACACTGAGTTGTCACGTATCTTTAACCACACTCTCTTTATTTCTTTTCGAAAGGATCTCAAGCCTCACAGTTAAGCGTTATCTCCCATAACCATTCCCAAGAATAACTCCTTATTTCAAACTTATCGAAGCGAAAACAAATCAGGAAGTATTTTTTAAAATCTTTGTTAGATGTATACCAGGTCTAACTGTTATTAGTTTTGAACTGCCCATAATTGATCTGTCGTGCCATTTCACTGTGAGTTATGGGCTTTAAGATACTACATTATTAAGATATAGTGTATAACAATATCCCCGTAGTACGCATGCGTGAAATGACGAATAGAAAATATTTAAGGTACAATTAATTGAATCAAAACAATCTTACTCGAGAGAGAGAGTGACGTAGACAACGTTCATTGTCTGCGTCATTCAATTAAGAACTCCCAAGGCTTTGCTGTTTATCCATGTTTACACTTTTCTAATAACAGAGTTTATTTTTGTTATTAGAGTATCTCTGGCATATACACATCCTTAAATTAATTAATTACTTTCCACAGCTAAAAATGTAACCTTATGGCGATTCTGTGCAAGGAAAACAAATATTACCACATTCTTCTATAGCGCAAGCCTCGTCTGCAACGATAAAAATTCCTCCATTTAATTATGTGGTACCGAGAACAGGTGTGTATGTTTGTCTACCCTTCATTAACGAGCGCAATTATTACATCATTGCAATGGAAGCTGTTTGTTCGTGTCTGATTCTGTAAGTTTTCGTTGAAGTTCCCCCCACAATCCCTCCTAGACTGGCTGGCACACTGCGAATGGATTTTTATGTAACTCTGACAGCGCTTGAGGCTATGAAATACGCGTAAGTCCTACTCTAGCATTGTGTGCCATGTTTTTATTGCTGGAAAGAACTCCAAGTTACATTAGCGACCTCTAAATGAACCACAGCCAGCCGACAATACAACGTTCACTATTAGGTTTAACATGTGCTACAAATGGACTGGGATCTCGTCCTATTTTTTGGTCTTTTTTTTTCCCTTTCGGTCTTTGTCTCTGTTAATGTCTTCAGTTTCTTATAAAACTAAACTGTTTTCAGGTTCCATTATGCTGCGTATAATAGACTTCTTAGAGATCTGTTGGCACACACAAAGAATCCAGAACAATCCACTAAATATTTAATGTCTACCAAGCCTTTTTGAAGTACATAAAAATATAAATTGACGTGAAACAGTCCGAAATGCAGTTAAAGTTTTTAAAATGAGCCTAATCGCTTTAAATTAATTTTTAAAAAAAGCAGTGTTATTTTTCTTAAAAAAAATAATAATAAAAAAATAAAAATTCGTAACTTTTATGCAAATATCAAACTGGTGTCTCCTTCTGGTGAGTGTTAGTTAAAATCTCTCTAATATTCTTGGGATAAAACATTTGTGTGAAAATGAAATCTTTCTCTGATTGTAAGTTCCTTAAGTCTTTCCTAGGTTCTTAACTGTTCCAATGAATGCCAAGCCATCTTTGGATAATGGGATGATCAGACACTGAAATGTAGACCGTCTTTCTTTTTGTTGCTCGTCCATTGCCTCTACCGTCATGCATACCAACTCTACAAGCAAGCCGGTTTCTAAGTAAAATAGAAGCGTGAGAAGTACAATGGTCGGTTTACGCCGTTGTAAAATTTACCTCACGAAAGGCCATGACCCACAGTCGCTAAGGTTCTTCGCGATAAGTGAACGAATGTCTGTCGACGTTAGAAATCCCGGTAGGGGTCGCTTGTTTTTATAGTGAGAGAAGAACAGATGGAAAGAGGTCACCAGTTAGTGATGCAGGCTTAGTGAGGTCATGAAATTACAAATGATATTTCATCTAGCAATTAGATCATTGACACACACAACGTAATTTTTCAAACCTCGATGTATTTTTAAAACTCTACACGTAACGTAAGATCATGCATGTCAGCAGGAATATGTATCTGGATATGGGCAATAGTTTGGGGGCACGGTATTAAATGGACAAGTTTCTCAGGTTTTTATGTCATTAAACCACTACGACCATAAATCCAAAAAGTACCCGAAGACCGCTTCTCACAACTCAAACCAAAGGCCGAATTTTAAAATTAGTTTTACGAAAAGTCACATTTCTTGGGATAACAGCCGCAGAAGCCCATATTTAAAAGTAAATTTAACATTCGTGTAACAGAGTTTACTCTACAGGACCTTACATTTAGAAAAAAAAAAAAAAAAAAATCACAAATGTGTCTACTATTGTGAAACAGTAGCGGACTCTTCAGGGTTTCCCAAGGTATTTTTTCATCCTGGGTAAGAATCCAACTTTAATGAAAACTCGGGGGACTTCTTTCTAGCCCCCCAGACAGTGGCGGATTTAGCACTTGAGAGGCCCCAGGCCCAATTCAATTTTGAGGTCCCCCTCTAAATATTTTCGGTACCACTACAGTGTGCATTCTATGCTCACGTTTTTACTATAGCACGCGCTCTAGATTTGGTGTTGCGGTTTTAATCATTTTGGTTGCGCAATTCTTTCATACATATTTTAACTAATGTTTAAATGAAAAAAATGACACAACTACCACCCTCCAAATCTAACATTAATACATAAAATCTAGCATTAATGATAATATGTATTCTACTTCAGATTCACTTAGTTCGCATAGATATTTAATATAATATGTGGGGATATTCGCATAAGAGTTTACTAACTTCTCATATTAAATTATAGTTTTATTCAGTAACGGTAATAAAGATGAGTGTAAAAATTTAAAATTAAACAATTTTTTTTTGAGACCTGAAATTTGAGGCCCCTAGATTTAAGAGGCCCCAGGCGCGCGCCTCGTGCGCCTGTGCGGAAATCCGCCACTGCCCCCAGACATAACTATTTTGAGAATTTTTTTTTTTAAATACAGTTTAAACAGGCTTTGGAACTCTGTGAGCATCGTAACTGTGTCTAAAAATATTCCTGATAAGCCAGTGATCGTTTATGTGAAGCATACCACAGAATGGAATTTATATTTGTAACTTAATGAATTAAATGTTTAAATACTGTGCGGTTTTAGTGTATTATTTATATTATCAAAACTTTCTTAATAATAACTAGGACGAAAATGTTCATCAAGGAGTGTTCGTTTATCCGAAGCGTAACCGGTTCCGAAACTTCGGATAATCGAGGTTGTTTATTTATTACACTGTTAATTAAATGGTATGCTGTTCCAATGTATTATTTATATCGCCACTTCCCCCTCCCCCTCCGCCATTCATTTCTGATGGTTGTGCTGAATATCAAAATTTCGACTGGAATGCAGAAATATTTCATTCGAACTAATCATGAACTTTATTTTACCTTATGACAAGCCGCGTCGCTTCAATCGAGCTACTTCTTATGTTATTCTTGCGAAACCTTTTGTCATGTGGAGGAGGCGTTTTATTCGCAAGAAGTACTTTGTATGGCCACCTCTGCACGAACTGAAGTCGAGTACAATGAATAGGCAACGAGAGCTCACGACTTCCTTGATACTCCAGTCACGGGGTTGCCGAATCTAGCAAGATGCTGCGAGCGACGAGCTATTGTCAGGGGGCGCTGCTAACTTGTGGATTAGCTTTGCGTGAGTAAAATGACTATGAGGATTTTGCATCGAACGTCTGTCGTGCATCTGCCCAATATGCGACGAATAACTTGAATCCCTAAGTAAAACAGAAAATTACAGACGCATTTGGTTTATGCCGAAATTTGCGAATATTTACTTGATAAATGAATTTATTGGATTCATTTTAATTTGAAACACCTGTTAAATATTAAATACATAAATTTCTCATAATCAGTTAATTGCCTTTGATTCCAGTAGATGGCAGCACCATTTCTTTGCATAAATTGAAGATGCTATCCAATTTTTATGGAAAACTGTGACTCATTTGGTAGCGGGTGGGAACAGAGTTTCCTTTTCTTACGAGGTGTGGTGGGGGAGTTCTGTTGATTTACTTGAATATATATGCGCCAATATCTAAGTTGTTTTATCAAACTACAAGATGCATCACATATCGTGTTATCCCAGCGAAATGATCAATCAAATCTCTGCGAAGCGTTGGCTAACAGAAATTTTATTATTCAGTCTACAAGAGAATTATTAGATGCACTTTTTCTCCCCCACACATCCAGTTACATACTTCCAATTTTCCCAGCGTTATATAATAGGAATTGAGACCGTAAACAGGAGCGATCGGTGGAAAATGAACGCTGTTAAAACGCTTTGTGTTTGAAGCAAAGCTTATCTCTATATTCCGTCCACATGTTTTGGGAATAATTGAACAGCTGAGTGAAACCTCCAGCTGTGTCAGCATCCACCGTGTCAGCCAGTTATATTACCCTGGTGGCCTGATCAAATTTTCAAGACCTGCCTACTCGACAGTCAGCGGTGTACCGCTCAGATCTATTTCGGTCCGTACTCGTCTTTTTGGAAGAAATTTAAATGTAACGGTTATTATGCAAAACAGAGGCGGAGAAAACGTTAGCGATTTTTTCGTGAATATTTTTTGGTCTCTGCCGTTGCATATAAAAGTTGCGAAGTTAAAAAAATGCAGAAATGAAATAAAAGTGTTTAGTGCGCCGTTATAAACGAGTTTTTGTGTCATATTGAGATGCAAATACTTTTCTGTTTTAATGAAAACTTTGCTATACGCTGAAATGCGCATCCGCTTGAATTATTGCATCACCAACAAAACAGATAATCGAAGATTGGTATCGCTCCTTCCCCCTGTTTACCTGTTATATCTTTAATAGACCTTTAATGATTATATTAATGATCTCATTCTTATTGCTGCTATGGAGCAATGTAGACGAAGACTCTTTCTAAACTGTATGGCTTATCTAGATTTATATTTACATATTTACGCATACAGCAATTATATATTGGAACTAGTTGCTTACCGAGATAATAAAAAACGTCTAAACAAAATAAATTAAATGACGAAAATATTAAAACAGTACCAGTTATGCAAATTAAAACAAAACATTCATGAAGCATTCAAGAAGCAATATATACAAACATTAAAAATAAATATAGTTCTGCCTTTTGAAGTGGTAGTCTACACTAACCTACCAAAAGAACGAAGTGCAAACGAGGTAGTGTGCAGGCAATAGTAGATATCGCAAACAAGTAGAATGCTAAATTAGCAATTGGGCATTGCATGCGACAGTCGCAAGTTTGAATCTCTCAAAGTCAACTGTAGTTGATGTAAGGAGAAGGTGCTAGAATGTGGGCGATGTAGATGTACTCAGACGGTCAAGTAGGCCAGGTAGATGTCCACAGGAATGTCTCCTAAGTGCATCAACGGTCCACAGGGCGGCATGGCCATAGTATTTTCGTGCCAGAGTTGCTGCTGATGAAAGCTCATATCACACCAACCAACGAACTCTAAATGACAATTGCAGTGGTACTTAGCTCATCATTCTTACACCACGAAACAGTGAAAACAGCACCTATTTATTGTATTCCAGTCTCTTTACAGTCTTTAGATGAGAAGGTCGAATTTGGGTGTAGAGAAAGCTTGGGGAACATCATGTACCGAAGTGTATTGTTCCCACTATGAAGTTTGGAGGAGGTAGGGTTATGGTGCTGCGTTACTTCTTGTAATTCGAACTCAGACATTGGTTGTAATGCTAGAAACCATCAATTTCAAGTCATACACTGATGTATTGGAAAATTCGATGGTTCCCACCCTATGGTCCCACTGTGATCCCAGTACGATAATGCTACACCGTACAAGGAGCATTGTAAAAACCTAAAACCTGTTTTAAAGAAAACGAAGTCCAACAATTCGCTGGCCGGTATACAGTCCAGACCTGAGTCCGATCGAATATCTTTAGAAAGAAATAACACAAATTCCTGCTAAATGGAACTGACTTAAAGTGCTTCACGGCGGTTCGATACTCTCTTAAGAGCAAAAAATCGTAAAATTGTGTTTTCCAAACATGAATATGGTCTGAATAAATTTGATAGAGTAGTTTACCTTGTACAAACGTTAAATTTATTTGTTTTGAATGTTTCGAATGATTACCTTAATATAGCTTAAATCTAATCTTTTACAGAAAGTAAAGCGTTTTAGAACATCAAATATAGTTTTTGTACAGCACAGCATACATAGTATGGTTCAGAATTGAATGGTTTTCGGAAATCCGTAGGATCCTGATATTAATCTTGGCCATTATCATGATCAAACGTATATTCAAGAACGTTTTTGATAATGTGTTATAGATTGATATAAGAACAAAGAACTTAAAATTTGTGTGTTCATATTAAATAATTTTTAAACAGGATAATTCAAAAGTTACTTCAAAACTTTGTAGATTGTAACAAAGTAAAAAAAAAATATATGGTAAGCACTGAATGAATGCAGTGGCGCTGAAAGTTTTATTGATGACTAGTAGTTACGAGTTTTAGTGCTAGGTGGTGCGCATGTAATACTGTATAAACAACAAAATGTCAAGTAGCGCAGTGAATTTTTCTTTGGAAATAAAATGTGCAACGAAATTTCAACAAAGTTTTTCCATATTACAAGGAAAATAGTCTTTATGGTACAAGAACTTTATTCATACAGATTCGTTTTCATTACTCACAAAAAAGAAAAAGAAAAAAAACCCACCTATAAATGAATGAAGAAACTGGAAAACGTGAGAAACCTTTTGTTCGAAATCTTAGAAAATCTACATAGTTATTCGTTAATTCGCTATGTCAATTTAAGAAAACCAGACAAACAACAACTGCTATACAAGCCATCATAAACGTTGAGCAAATTTCGCGATTTCTACGCTTCAGTGTTTTGGCGCCGATGGGCAACGAAAAAGATTTCATCCACCGTTACATTTTCAGCAATGAGTCCACTTTCCTTTTAATGGACTATTGCAGAGTTCTTCAGAGTGTAGTCCGCGGACCCCTTAAGGTCCTTAGAAATATTCCAGGGGGGGAGGTACTCGAATAATGTCCAATTTTTATTTTTTAATTTTTTATAAATACAGTGTGAAAAAAACTGAAAGAATTTCAAGCATGGAAACAATTCTGTTAATCTTGGGAATCCTTGGAAAATTTTTCAAGCTAAAAGGGAGTCTTTATGTAAATGTTTGGAAACCATTGAACTAATGAATAAACGAAATGTTAGAATCCTGGAAAGTGAGAAACCATACTCATAAGTGACACCCTTAATATTTCGTTGAAATTTTCCAAATATTGGGATGAATTCTGACGCTTATATTTAGTTTTCTTGGACCAGTACTTTTTATAATATAGTGTTGTATCAAATTAAATAAATTAACGTTTTATGTTCTCTATCGTTGGGATTGGATGAGTTTAATGAACTTTTATGGCAGCGAACAGACACGATTTCACCATGTTTGTGCCACTGTCTGCGTACATAGTTTTAAAATAATATATGGATATCATTAATACGAACAATTTTGAAGTAATGACAGCATTTTTTCATATACTTTTATGAAACAAAATGGCTGTTTTTTTGTACATTCTAATTACGATTTTTATAAATGAAACAAAAAAATGTTAACTTAGTTTTTGGATTGAATTCTAGAAAAAAAAAAAAGTTAAAATAAAGAACTTTCTGTTTAGTTTCAAAAATATATTGAGGCTGTGATTCGATAAGCTCCTTGCCTCTGGGTTTTCTTAGCGGACAATCGATGTGCCGAAATAAATACATTTAAAATTCCAAATTGTTCTCAGCCCTTTAGCCAGCATCGAGGTAATCTAAAATTCGATTGAGTTTACAATTCTAGGTAGATTTATTATCCGCTTGGCAGTTTCGTCATTATTTTAGTGTATTTCGCTTCATTCAGCAAGAACACTTTATACTCGACTATTGGAAGCGAATCCTTATTGGGATGAATGCTAAACGCCACTGAGTTCGATTCGTGCTATTGTTAGCCCGAAGCCACGCCATTATTGTAGTTCAAGTAACCAAGTGGCAACACAAAAGCATCTAATGCAACATCATCTATTCTACTCAAAGAAATGAATGCTCTTTTTGCTGGAAAGTACTTCACTTAGGTCGGCTCTCCGGCAGCCAATAATATTCAACTACGAAAATTCATGGATACCATTAGGTCGCTAAAGATGCTACTGCCGACAGTCCGGATGATATGTAGTGGCGGGGAAGAGGGCAAACTCACCACAATAAGTGAACTTTATTTCTTCTCTTGTATTCGAGAAGCTTAACCAAAGAAAGATGTTTAAAAAGAGAATTTTCTTATAGTCATCCTTTGCTGTCTGGAAAAAGGAGATTAAACAAAATCGATTTATCGCGATTGGTCCAAGGACTTGTCTGTACTCCCGCGACAACCAACTAAGTACAAAAGGTGATCTAAGGTTTCTTAATTTAATTCTTAATTGATTCGCCAGCAGGTATATTCCTGTTGATGCTGAATCCGCCGAAATGGGTCGATATCCAACTGGCGACACAAGAAAGAACAGAACCACTTTAACTTACAAATAACTTACAATCCCTTCAGACGGATTCAATTTATTTTCTTAAGAAAATTTTCGTCTGTTTATCTTTCAAGCAAGCACTACAGAAGATTCTGCTTTCAATAGGGAAAACTACTGTAAAATTTTCAAGTAATCAAACAATATTTCTGTTTCGCTAATTAATTTGCCACGAGCATAACAATTTAATTTTTGTTGCAACTAAAAATTAAGACCTTTTGTTAGGATTGCTTTATATGCGAGCTTTAATCTCTCGACATAAAAGTTTCTCATGGCACAATTGTTCCATACCACGTGCTAATTAAAAGAAAACAGTTTATCGCTCTGTAAGGCACACAATGCTGCTTGTCTTCTACAGCACGCAAAATTAATCAACTGTCAACTTTTTGTTTTTCCTGGAAAATGTCTCTCTTTTCTCTCCCGCAGGTAAACAATAAGATTTTTCTCCCTGTAAATTATTGATATTGTTTTCTTATTAGTATATCATAAACAAAATGATAATATTATTTTATTAACTGTGTCCCAATACTTTTGGCTGGGCAGCGTTTATAGATGAAAGCGGATTTCTGTGATATATACACGTCACCTATACTGCGTTACCAAAAGTATTAGTATCGTAACAAATTTACATTTTATGCAATTGTCGGTAACGCAAATGTTCTAGATTGTAAAGGCTGGTAGCACACATCTTGAAATTGAACTATGACCAGGAATTCCGACCATATTTTGACAAGAGAGCTCCGAACATTTAGTTTTATGTTCGTAAAAACAGATTTTACGAATAACAAAAGTCTATAACGTCCACTGTGCGTCGTTGTTGTTGTAGAAGTAGGGTTTAAGGATCATCAGCGACTAAGGCCATATTGCTCCTTGTATACGCTCTGTGCGTGTTCTGAGGTCGATTTTCCGTTCTTTCTGGGCGAAAAACCCGAGTTTCTGGGAGAAAAAAAACATTCTACCTTCACCTGAAACCACTAACTCAGCCACTTTGTGGAAAATAGCCATAAAAATTTCCTCCCGTCATCTACGGGACTCGAACTCAGTTGGTAAGATCGCCTCCTCCTCCCTCATTGGGAGAGGAGGTGATCTTACCAACTGTGCTACCCACGAGGGCCACCTTGGACGTCATGACCACAGTTGTATGGTTGCTGTTGTAGGGTTTTAGGCGCAACTGTAACTTAGGCCATATTGCGCCGTATATAATATGTCTGTAAATTGCGTGTGTTCTGTGGTCAATTTACTGTTTGATTGATGAAAAACCATTCTAACTCGACTGAGACCGAATAATTCAGCCATGTTGAGAAAAAGGCCCATAAACTTTGTTTTTTTATCCTTTTTCAGTTGATTATACCAACTGTGCTACTCACGAGGACCGGCGTTGTGGGGAGGACAGGAATTATACCAGCTGTGCTACTTATCAGGACCTTTTTACCCCAGACAGCTCCAACATGAAAATTACCACCTTTCTCATTAGGCTTAGGTATGATATTGTAAGATAGGCATTTTCAAGTAGATTCTGTCTGGACTAATGACACGTAAAAGAGGGATTACATTGAGACGATTTTTAAATGAATTGATCAGACAGCTGAGAAATTTTACAGCTCCCATTGGGATGGGACGCCCTTCCTATATTGTATATAGGAAGGGCGTCCTACATACAATTTGTTTGTTTTGTAGGGTAATAAACCAGTTTCAGGAGAAATAACACGGAACCCTCTCGCGAGATTGACTAACTCGTCCACGGTGGGAAAAAAGTATATGAAAGTTTCTCTGGTTGGGACAGGATTCGAAACAGTATTTTCTACGCAAAACGATCATAACCCCAGACGTTTCTCTCTTGAAACGTCTGAGCAGAACGTGTATGTTAATGGTAGCATGCATGTTTTTATTACATCACTTGGATCCCGGCTGATAAAAAAGAATTGTTTCCTCTTTTTTTTGCTTTAATACACTGCTTGCCAAAATATAATAAGACCGCTTTAAGTCCTTATAAAAGTTAATTGCGGTATGCTCGTCTGGAGCTAGTTTTTTAAGCAACTTTTATTACTGGATGTCGCAAGGGAATTTCCAATAGCAAGGTCTAATGACAAAGGGGTTGCATCTAGTATCGAATTTCCAGCCGACGCTGGAAGAGCGTCTGTTAATGATCTGTGAATTCAAGAGGTCGTTAATTATAGTGCGTAGTCCGAAGGGCCCCCTTAGAGCTATACCGTTGACCGTAATGAGGGTTGTAAGAGCAGACGCATGTGAAAGGAAACGCAGACTTTACCGAAGAGAAGCAACGTCGGGGTAGAGAGATCTGGGCTCTACATCTGTCAGAGAGACAAGGAAACACGCATTTAGAGGAAGGATAATCCGTGTTTTAGTGTTCACGACACATCTTTGCATCCTGTATCGTCTGCCGAAGGGATTCCGTAAGGTTTTTATCTATTCCCGTGTGTATACACACGTCTGTCGACCAACTTCGCTGGAGGATGGTTGACATTTCCTTTGCCAGTTTCCAGAAATTAAATTAGAACCGCATAAAAGTATTGTGAATTGACATGTGACGTAATGATGCGCGCGCACGCATTATGGGTTCATTAATATTGTAAATTCCTCATCCATAATCCAGTAGCGAACCGCCTGATGATCATTACACTTTCTCCCTGCTGGGTCTGGGTTTCCTGGAGATTAGGAAAGAATTCGAAATTCTTCTCCTTCATCTTGACTTCTTGGTATATTAGCAGACGTCTGAGTTATAAATCACCGGTTAATTACCTTTCTGACAGTGTAGATTCTTCGATTCTTGTCAAGCGGCTGTTGCAAATGGTGAAATATAGGAGACGCCCCTGTTAGGGCCTTTACGTTCAGTTTATAAACCCAGGGGATGAAGAATTGGGTGGGACCCCCAACAGATCTCACGAAGTTGGGCATTTTACTGCCGAAGTATCGACGTGATATGAGCAGGGTGTCACCTGAGTACGGACGAAAGCCGAGTTTATGAGAGCCATAAGTGAAAACTATCATCATGTAGGAAGTGCCATCTCGTGGCGTTAATGGGAATTATCAACGTATTAAGGATGACCGTATCTGGGGGGAGGTTTTGCAATGGACGATTTACGGTTATTGGAAAAGCACAGCAAGTTCATAACAATAAAGATGTCTGCTTTCACCACTGATTCTTCCTCTCCATATTCTCCTCTCTTTTCCCCCCATATCTATATATTCTTGCCTCAAATCATAAGCGGTGCATGCTTTTCATTGGCTATTATATATTTGTTTCAATCTGTGCTCATTTTCAGACATTTTATTTTCTCTGTTAGTTCACATGTACGACCGTTGGGGCATTGCTCTTCCACGTTGTCAAAAATCTGAGGAAATACAAGAAATGTCACTTCATATATAAGTTGACAAATTATCATGAAATGTGTCGTTTCACTTTTTTTCCGTCTAGACAAAACCAGAACAGAACGATACACTCAAAGATTTTAATTTTTACTCTTAATAGCAATTTATACGACGCACATGTCTGCCTTAAAATCCGCCACCAAAAGAGCCTGTGAAGAATAAAAAATAATCGCCAGTAATGCAAATTGGCTTTATTAAATAAATATGAAAAAATGCTCTGTTTGTACTCTGGCATGACCACTAGGTCCAAGGAGTCTGCAAGCAGACGTCTTTATACTAGTTTGGAGAAACAGACGTATTGCTTTGGTGGAAAAATTTTGAAGTACAGAAAGGTTTTTGAGATATGTTACTTATAATCAAATTAGGTTATATAGTAAAAGTGAAAGGATACCTAACGTAACAAACAGCTACACGCAATTGTAAACAATAGCTGGAAACGACACCTCGCTAATGCTACCAACGACAGTATTTCGAAACAGTATTATTATATGTTAACGACTGTACACCGCTGCCATCTTTCTAGTTTTATACTAAGCACAGCCTAAAGTGGATATTGGCGAAGTTATATGCAGTAACCTTACAGATTGGCAAAATCTGCCTACTATTGAATGCCGATAGTAGTATTGTTCAATGGCATCAATAACTGTATCTTTCAATATATTTATAGGAGTGTTCAAATGCATTTGAAAAATTTTAGATATTTCTGTTCTTAGGTGGGTGATGGTTCCATATTTGTTAATTTTCTTGTCTTTGTGTAGCTACCAAGTGCTTTGTTCCTTCGCGTGCCACATAGTGCCGTGAGCGGATAGAAGATGCGTACTAACAAAGCATTAAATGTAAATTTGGATGTTTACCGCTCTAATTATGATCGTATGAGTGAGGACACTGTTTCACAGTTAGATAAGTACTGTAATAAACATATGCGATTACGGTTGTCCATCCGTGTGGACGAGGAATCTGTCTGTCCAAGTATAGAGGAACGCACTGATTTCTCTCATTGATATTCATTACCCGTGGAAAGTCTCTATCGGTCATTTACCGGGACGCGAAAACCATCTGCGGGTAGAGATAAGACTGTAATAAACAGCTAATTGTCTCCTGCTTCTGGCATGGAAATTAAAAAAATAAATAAACTCCATAGTTAACATTGGCGTCGTTAACAGAGTGCTGTGATGTGTCTGGTTGCATCATCATACTCTGCTGTCGGGGGATCACAGTTGCAACAGACGGGAAAGTGACATCGGAAGAGACACATCCATTGGTCTGTCTGAGTGTTGCTGGAAATAGGGACAAGATGTCTACCCAGATAATGGTTGATGGGCATCTTTAGTTAGAATATTTATGTTTTTGAAGGCCTCATTATTTGTATTTTATTTCATTTTATTTTTTTATTTCGATATATACCTTATTAATTTTTACTCATGTATATTAATTTTCATTCCTTCTCTTTTATGCACTAAGTCTCCTGTTATGTACACTATTTGAATTTTCATCTTCTGCTATACACTCACTAGCCAAAAAATTAAACTGCCTATATTCAATATCTAGTAGGCCATCTTTTGCTCGAATTGCAGTCCGCACACTTCGTGGCATGGATTCCACTAGATGTCTGAGGGAGCCTAGCTCCAGATTTGATCATTCTTTCATCAGGATATTTGTTAGCTACTGTACTGTGGTTCGTGCAAAATTGCGAAGCCAAACTGCTCATCCCAAACATTCTAAGTTGGATTCAGATTTGAAGAATTAGGCAGACAAGGTAGATGTTGGAAATTTTGGGAATGTTCCTCGAACTATTCAGATACAATTTTTGCATGGTGGCTAGTTGCGTTGTCGTCTTGAGAGAATCCATCGTAATTCTAGTAAAAATGAAGCATTTCAGGGTGAAGCTGGTCCGATACGAAGAAAAATATTCGTTGGAGGTAACACGACCTTCTAACGGTATGAGCAGCGCCCAATCTGTACCAACAGAACATGCCCCATACCATGATACACCACTCCAGCCGCTTCAGTGGTGGTTTCATGGCTTCATGAGGTTTGTCATACTTTAACCATAATATTGACGTAAAAAGAGGTAAATGGAATCTTTAGATTTACTGTGGATTTACATCTTTTTCCATTGTTCCACAGCCCAGTTCTGGTGTTGGCGGCAACGCTCCAGTCGAATCTTTGACAATTTTACAGAAAGAAGTAGAAGTGGCTTTCGTATAGGTACACGACTACTAAATTCTAGATTCTTCAACTCCCTCCGCATAGTTCGGGTAAAAATTTGTCCATCTTTGCCTAAATTGAATTTTTCAATCATTTGCTGCGCGCCGGACCTTTTCTCTCATGCAGAATTCGCTTTAAATTCGTGCGGTCTCGTTCTTGGAGTACCGACTTTCTACCGCATTTCTTCCTTTTTAGAACTGCATTCTCCTTCGTCCTTCTCTCATTGTATACTTTCGAAGTGGTTTTGCTCTCAACACAGTGATTTCCTTTGTTTTCTTAATTGTGGCTCTGCTAAACGTGCTCCAACAACAAAGGAACTTTTGATCATATCATGTGACAACCTTCATTAGCATACCGTACGTTTAATTATCTGTTGACGACAATTGCAAAATGTTTCCAATTTTTTGGCCTGTGAGTAAATAAGCACTGAATGAATTATAAACAAGCAGACATAATTAAGTTTAGAGCTAAAGCCTCAAGCTATGAAACATCATTGTACACTTTGCGCATTTCCTCCTTCTGTACATAGCTTTTAGCAAACTGAGTTTGCTGGTGCAGGCACTTCGCTCCAATGGAGAAGGATATTGCTTTTTATTTAAAGTGTATGTCCCTACCTAGACCATGGTTTCGAACATTTTAAAATTAATGCGGAAAAACGCACAACCTCAACTTATCTCTGGGTTGACAGCTCCTACACCCACACCCGGTATTTAAGTTTTGGTTTAAAAAATAACACCGGATCTTAAAAAAAAAAAAAAAAAAAAAAAAAAAGTTTCCAGCTATGAAAGCTATAAAAAGTCATAGTACATTTCGGGCATGGCCTCTTTCAGTACCCTGCTGTGAGTAAACTGGGTTTGCTATTAATGCATTGATCTCATATTATGGAGGCACCCTCACAATACATACCTGCTGACTAGTGACATCCTAAAAAGGTTCGAAACTAGGGTCTAGGTAGTGGCATACACATTAAATGAAAAGCAGTATACTTCTCTATTGGAGCAGGTTTTTATTTAGAGTAGTGTAATACCAAGGCAACTCGTGGCGAAGTGCGTCCACAATATGAGATAGATGCATTAAATAGCAACCCAGTTTGCTAAAAGGCTATAGAAGGAGGCAATGCTCGCCATCTAGAATGCTTTATAAACATCAATTTTAAATTAATTATTTTTTTTTTGCTATTCTACTAGTAGTAATTTTAAATTACTTCTTAACTTCTGCTTATTATACTCAAATTTTTGTTACGCATCCATCAGCCGATAGATTTTACATTTTATTTTTTGAAATTAAATAACGGAGGCGAATGCGAAAAACTGTCAACTCAAACTTAAGATTTATTATTATTATTTTTTTTTATCTAGGTCTATAGCTGAAACAAAAAACATAACTTCTTGGAGTATAATCTCTCAAGTGTCTCTCACGATGATTGAGTTTAAAGATAATAATTTTCTCAGGCTGCGGGGGGGGGGGATTTACTTTAAGAGTGTTTTCAATCAGTTTTCTTCTAAAATTATGAAAAATTTTCATGATGGATAAAATCTGCGGGTAAATATGGTAATAGTATTCGCAATGTAATTTTCTCAACAGCTATTAGGCTTGCTATATAAGTTCACATTATTAATTGCCAGATACTACTTATATTAAGAATTAATTAGCTTGTTCTGAAACGACTTCGACTCCAGATAAAAAGATTGAAAATAAATGGTAGAGTGACGTGAACCCGTGTCCAGTAGATAGCAGTGTTGCGCCTTTTGGAAGTTGTTTTAGGCTAGCAGTTCGCAATGATTGTTTGCTAGGCACAGACTAAACCTATTCAGGGAGTAGCCGTGTGATTTTACTTTTTGTTCTCTTCTTGGAGAGCGGCAGACAGACGAACACACGTACGGGGCGGAAGACATTAAATTTTCGTCCGAACAATCTCCTGCATTCGGTACGACCAAACAACCGCATTTACCTCGTTCCCTCCTCCCCCGTTCAGTCGTTCGACGATCCCCGCACACCGTCCTGCCGCTACCCTGATAGAGATAAATGTCACCTGTGTCACCCCCTTCCGTCATTTATCCACGGAGGCCGGCGGTGGGTGATGGATCTCGTGCCGCGTGTTAATGTATCCCATCTTGTGTTCACTCTGCCTTCTCGCGACTCAGGGGAGTTGGGATTCATCCTCCCGCAGTTCTCAGCTTGTGTAGGGATGATGGCATTCCTATGTAACGTCTTTACTACCGCTGCGAATAAAAATAGAGGGCGCTTTTAAATTTTCTTTTACGTGATTTTTGGAAATTGCTGCGACAGTTTTTTTTTTTTTCTTTTTTTTATTTGACATTCTTTGGCAGTGTTTACGGCATCGCTTGGCACACCGTCAACCGTAGGGAAGTCCAATCGGCACACGGGTTTCACATAATCTTTCGCCTTTTTCTTTCTTTTTTTTTTTTTTTAATCTGCTAGTGTTGTCACGTAGAGGTTGGATGTTGCTGGTTCTATCCTATTCTTTTCGGAAAGCCTTGTACAAAATTCTTTCTTAAAATAGCAAAAACGTAAAAGTTGACCAAAGAAATTTTGCTATTAGTAAGATTAAAATTCTTTGGAGTTTCATCGCGGCTTGGCTGAACCGATTCTTTAAAAAGTTTTTTTCTCCCGTCTAACTTTATTTGGGAATATTATTAACTAAGTGCCACGCAGACCAGTATAAATATAATATAGAGTCAGCGTAATCCTTAGTTCATTCTGGTATAGCCACCCCCCCCCATATTACTATATCATCATACTTAAAAAAAAAGCTGTTTTAATCAAATTTGTCAACTTTAATTATCTATCTCTAGAAAATCAAATCGATGTAAGCGAGTAATTGCGGTAATACTAAATTTAAAAAAAATCTATTGCTTTAAAGAAGCTTTTTAGTGTGGTACTTCTGGTGATCCCTTTTTGAGTGTATTAAAATTAGCAACATTTCTGTGATCCCCTCATTTTAGTTTTTGTATTTTTAATTTATTATAAATGCCATGCCCTCAAGGATATCCTTTGAAGCCACATAGGATGGGGGAGGGATCGCGACCTAGTGGAAAACCACTGCGTTAAAACAAAGAATTCAATTGTATGACGTTTCGGAAACTGTAGCTTTTCCCTTCTTCAAGTGCATCTATAATGTTTGGTTTTTGAATTTTTATATTGGTTAATCAAAACAGCAAAAAAAGAGACAAGGAGTAATAATAAGCATTACTTGGTGTTGTTTCAGTAAAAGCTTCGTTTATCCATTTTTATCCGATTTCCGCTGCACTGAAGTGGTGTGAATAGATGAGGCGTGCTCCTCTTTCTTATGGATACTTTAATTTGTATAGGATATAAATAACATGCGTGTTAGCGATGGATTTTTCGTGGGAGCACGGCGTAATATACGATCATGTGTCTAACGATGATGGATGTAGGTAGTCTACCGAACGATTCACAGAATCTGTCAGGCACACTCGGTGAGAAAGAGATCCGGCATACTGACAGAGTATTGGTTACCTTGACGACGACCTGCTTCAATTCCCGACACTTATTTGCTAGGTAATCTGCGCAAGAGAAATGGATAGTTTTCGAGGTGATTTGTATTATCTAAAATGCCTTGGTGACTTAAAAATCAAATTCCTCCTTTGTCTTTATATAGGTGTCTTTCTTTTGCCGAATGATCGAGTGATCTGCGATGTTTCTTTCCCTCCTTAACTCCCCTCTCTACATCATTTACCCGCGGAGAAAAGAGAACAACTGTCAGAAAGTTCTTGTCTACGATCTTTTGTGAAATATGTTCGCGTGTTTCTATTTTAAACTTATTTAGAAATACTTCGAATAATACATCTGCAAAACAGTGAACTGTTTTTTTTTGTCTTCCTTTTTTTGTTGCCTAATGTAGTTCAGTCAGCATTCGATTTGTCACCTTAAAACTGCATTTACTATTTTCGTATGCTTATTTACTGTGTGATACGATGCAAAATAGGCCAACCTAGACTTCAGAACATTTTTTTGTTAAGCTGTGAAAAATATTAAAAGAACTTAAGAATTTAAAGTTCAGATATCACTTCAGTTGTGTTGTATCAATAGAAAAAAAGTACATCCACTTTGGGAATCGAATTATTACTTACGTGAGAGAGACATGCAGCCACTGTGCTACCATGTCTCAAGTGGAAATATGTGTTGAATCGTTGTATGATTTTTGCTAGTGATGTCAACCTTCTTGGAAATTTTTTAAGGTGCTATTATTCTTTTTATGAATTTCCTTGTTTTCAGATATCTACGAATTTTCTTTAATTCTAGACTACGTGTGTAGTACATACAACTTGTCTTAGCTGAGATCTTAAAATTTTGTTCTAACAGTTTTAGTAGGTACTTGAAATACTACTTTTGATGAAAATATTGCGTCAGCGTGCAAAAGTAAAATGCAGTTACTATAGCAACGCGATCATGATTTAGCATGATTGCAGTTGCTGTGGCAAATAGAAACGAGTAGAACACAATTGACATATTGCTAAGTAGGCGATTTTGTTACTATAGTAACGGTCATAGTTGCCATGGTTAGAAAAATTGTTGCTTTCATGCTGCAGCTGAAAAGGGAAAAACATGCTGTGGTGAAACGAACAACAGGAGAAAATTTCTCTTGTTTCTAATGGCATTTGTTTCGAAGAATTCCAAAACCCTTCAGTTGGACGTGTTTAGTTAACTTTTTTTTTAAGAATGAAAGATCTTTTTAACGAGAGAAAAATGCCACTCCGTCTGTCTTTCTTTTTACACCATTCAACCGTGTGTTACCTTCATTTACTGGGTGATATGATGCAAAATAGGCCATCCTAGACTTCGGAACATATATTTGTCAAGCTGTTAAAAATATTGAAAGTGCTTAAAAATTTTAAGTTTTAAGTTTTTAAGATCAATACAAAAAAGTACACCCACTTTGGAATCGAATTATTAATATTTAAAGTGCTAATTTTTGTGTGTGAATTTCCTATATATATATACTGTATATATTTTTTCAGATGTCTGTAAGAATTTTCTTTAATTCTAGACTATGTGTGTAGTACATACAACTTGTCTTAACTGAGATCTTAAAATTTTTCCTCTAACGCTTTTAAAATACGGTTGCTAAACAACGCGATCATGATTTAGTGTGAACAATAGATTGCTGTTGCTGTGGCAAATAGAAATGAATACAATGCAATTGACATATTGCTAAGTAGGTGGTTTTGTTGCTATAGCAACGACGTTATAGTTGCCATGGTTAGAAAAATTGTTGCTTTCATGCTGCAGTTGAAAAGGGGAAAAACATGCTGTGGTAAAACGAACAATAAGAGAAAATTTCTCGTTTCTAATGGCATTTGTTTCGAAGAACTCCAAAACCCCTTCAGTTGGACGTGTTTAGTTAACTTTTTTTTAAGAATGAAAGATCTTTTTAACGAGAGAAAAATGCCACCTTACTCCTCCTGTCTTTCTTTTTACACCATTCAACAGTGTGTTGCCTTCATTTCTTACTGTCTGTGTGTGTTCTCTTCTGCTGATATTTTGCCATTTTCTCAGCAAAAGAGCTTTTAGTCAGAGAACAGCTAAGCCACTTTCTGTCGCATCGCCACCATTATCTGCGTTCAGCGCCTTCGAATAGCTACCGCTCTTTGTTATGAGATGGGCTTATGGATATTTTATGCTGCACCGACTCTTTAATGTTGCAACATCTCTCTCTCTCTCTCTCTCTCTCTCTCTCTCTCTCTCTCTCTCTCTCTCTCTCTCTCTCTCTCTCTCTCTCGCTGAATGCAGAACCAGCGTTCTTCTCCAAGCAGCTGCTCATAGGCTGCTGCCTGTCATATATCAGGAGAGCCGCTCAAAATTAATTGGTTTAATTTGATTTCTTGCAACAGAACTCTGGCGCAGACTGAACAGTGACGGAGCCGCTAGGTGGCGTTTCGCGCCTAGGGCGTGTTACGCCAAAATAATTGCATGGCCCTGTTACGCTTCGGGCACAGTACATGGAGTGGCTTAAATCGTGTTGTTTGTATGTGTGCGTCATCGTCAGAGGGGAAAATAACGCTGTCATAAAAATTTAAATATATAAAACGGTGCGCGTCATCTTCAGCTGGCTAAATCAATATTAGCCGACTCTCGAGATAATTATCGTAGGCGTCACCGTTATGATGGAACGGAAAGAGGGATAAAAAAATTCTGATAATGGAGAAATGTTCGTGCGGTATTTTTGGATGAAGTAAATTCCTCATCTTCTCTTCCTCTTCTCCGTTATCCCCCTGCGGGAAAGAGACGCGAGTGCTAACAACATCTCACGAAAACATCAATTTCGTAGCCTTCTCGAGTTCATTTTTCATTTTCTAATGAGTATCCAACTTTTTTTCATTTTTCTACCATGTTTTTATTCCCTCTTGAAATACTCTCGTCTCAGTGTATTTTAGTTTAATAAATGTTTCTTAATTAAGAGAAGTGCTACCGAACCAACAAGCTAAGAAAGTGTCCGGTTCGTTATCTACCACTTTTAATTGGTCCCTCACTTTAAATACGTTATAAACAATACTAATTAGCATCATTACTCTCGTCTTGGAGTAGTGGGTGGTTTGTAGGCCTGACAGGAAGTCTCTTTATATACTAGCGTATCAGAATTCAGCCCCATCACCAGCTACTCTTTAATTTCGCCAAAGAAGCTTGCAAGAAACTAAAAAAAGAAAAAGAAAAAAGCCGAAGCTCGTGGGAATTTATCAAGCAAAAGCTGTCATCTTCCTCTTACTTTTTTTTCATCCCGTTGGCTTTGTGTTGGTAGAAAGTTTTGCGAACGAGGATGTTTGGAATCAGTAAGTCGTTTGACACATTGGGCACGTATTATAAAAGAAAACTTTTTCTGACATGATTGCGCCTTTAAATTCTAAGATTTCGATTTCATTTTGTTTTTTCTATCTAAGCCCAGTAGGTTTGTCCATTTTCTTGGTTGGTAGCATCTTTATCTGTTTGTTATTAGAAAAACAAAATACAGAAGTTAGGAAACATGCGAAAATTTTATCTCGTTTTTTTAAAAGGAATAAATATATTTTTTCTTCACGTAAACTGGAATTTAAGGATGGATGGCCTCCTTTGTTGAACCACTTGATGTTTCTAGCGGATAAATCTTGTGAAAATAGTTATTAAACTAACATAGCTTGCTGTTGGCTGGGAGACATCCAATATATTTAGTTAAGGTGTAATATAAGCTCTTAGGAAAAACTTTAACAAAAGAAACGTGTGATTGCATCCATTTACTTTTGCTTTTGCATAAAATTCGCGAACCTTTCCACGCCATCCGTTGCTATGGCAACTACACAAATTTTTTCATCTTTTGTAGTCGTGTGTATATTTAAATAAACAGCCCAGGAAAAAAAAATAAGAAGAAGAATAAAAAAAAAAAGAGATGGAAGAGACTTCCGAATTGAAGAGAAGAATCAAAAAACGAACGTGTGGGGGAGGGTCGGGGGGGGATCTGTGGTAAGAATACAACATAAAAGGTGGAAGAAAGTTTCGAGGAACTGTATCTGCACACACTGAATGTCTTTTGGCACTCGCTTCGTGCCATTAAAGCTATTGAAAATCCAAGTACAATCGGATAATTAATTTTTTCGTTGCCTGTCGGTTTTTTTTTTTTTTTTTTTTTTTTTTTGTGTGCCTAAAGAGAAGGCATTTACATGTCAGTGGCACTCTACTGTGCATATAAATCAAAAGGGTAATTCTCTAGGCACAAGTCTTAACTGTATTGTGTTGATTAAAGCCTCGGCATCATTGTTCTTCTCCTTTGGGTGACCGCGCTACTGACTTAACACAGTTTAAAATTTTAGCTGTCTTTTTCCACACATCTTGCCGACTCCACCGAATAAATTGGATAAGACATTCAAAATATACGCTTCCGACTGCGCATCTACGCATTAGCAGAGTGCAGGGCCATCTTAGTTCTGTTACTTCTTAGCTCTAGTTCGATTTCGCTTTTTTAAGGACCTGTTATAGAAAGCAAAGGATGTCAGTGGCGTTGAAGTACAAAAACAACTCGCTGCGGGTAGGCCCAGGTAGGAATTTCAATAGGAAGAATGAGCGGGTTATCAGCTAGAACTCCATTATTGGCTGAACTCATTTCGTTCTTCCAGAAATGAAATGATCATTTTTCTTAGTTCTGTTTTTCTTGTATATATATATAAAGTGCAAACTAAATAATTAATCCATGTTAAAAAAAAAATTCGACACGGATTAATGAGGATGAGACAATAAATAAAGTTAACATCATTTTTCATGGAAACTGTTACACAATGCATTCTTGCTATTGCATATTTTCACGTGTAGTTGGCAGTATTGGTGCTCACAAAAATCAGTCAATATTGCCAAATTTATATACTCAAAAAATGATTACTCTTCTAGACTACATCGCTTTGAATAGCAATCATGCGATTTTGACTGTCTGCTTTAAACGAAGTGATACTGTTCAGCGTGCTGGTAAACGTATTTTGCAGAAACCGAGAAGTTCTCTCGAAGTGGTTTATTTTTATATTAACAGTTATTCTGCAGCGGTAGAAGGGTCGTTGTTCATGTCATCACGCCAATACCAAAGTGAACTGCGTTCAAATTTGAGCCACATCCTCCTTACAGTTCCTAATCATGGATTTTAATATATGGGCCACTTATTCAGTATAAAAGCAGATCGGCTTATGGTCCTGGTTTTGTATTTCAAGATCTTTTTTGGGATTTTTTCTGAACCATCCGTCGAATATCAGTGATGTACACTGTCTGAATGTACTATTGGGTGAATGATTTAAAGCAGTAGCGTTCCACTTACGTCACTCTTGCGAAATATAAAAAAAAAAAAAAAAAAAAAAAAAAGGATTTACTCTTACAAAAAATGATGGTACAAACAAGGGAGATATTATTCTTCGGTTAGTTGCGCTGCATTACTTATATCTAATTCCATTAAGTGTTTAAATAATTCTTAGGAAATTAGACTATACTATCCTTCCAAAAATCTTCGAAAATCCGTCTGAAAGTATGATTGATGTGGGTTTAACATAGTAGCCAGTATAAGTAGGGATAATGAGAATGGAAGTCAGAAGAGATTGGAATTTGGCGACGCTATAACAGACTGTTTTGAGCCTTCTGATATTGTTGGAAGACTGAAGACGGTCATTGAAGAGTTAATCCAAGTTCCGGTAATCAAAAAAACCTTAGGAACACGGATCGGTGAACCCTAAAGAGGTTGGTTTTACATCATTCCCAAAGAAGTCCCTGTAAAGTCTAATATCAGAGTTCCAGGTGTCAATGGAACTCATCATAAGTCCCTACTGTGCAAGGGAGCAGAATTAAAGAGCTCGCAAAGGTTAAATAAACAGTACCATAGACGGTCTTTGGGGCGAGCTTTAACTGTGTATTGGAGTACATCGGCTGAGGGTGAAAAGTAGTCGAAAGTGTAACACTAGAATCATTGCTGTCATTCAGGCTAAAGATGGACTTGCAGCCCGTTAATTTTTTTAAAAAAAATTTTCATTAATTAAAATCGGCAGAATCAATTTTCTTCAACACTGCTGGTATTCAAATATTTTTTAGAAGGAAAAGCACATGATATGGATTCCTTTTAGGATGGATGTGGTGCAGGATAAAAAAAATTGAAATTTCTTTTATACTCTGGATGGCCGAGGTCACAAAAGTTTACAACTTTATTGTCACTGTTTTACGAGGGCTGATCAAAAAAGTTCTGAGAATGAGATATAAAAGACGAAGATACTAAATTCTATTTTTTTATATTTAAGTGTATTCACTCAAATTTCAATACGATTTTTTTTATTTAATCTGCAAAGTGTTCAATCTTCCAAAAAAATTCTAGGCTTCCACGGTGCTTTTAGCTTTTCATCGTCTTTAAAGTAAGTTCCACGAAGATAAGACTTGAGATTTCTGAACAAATAATAGTCACTTGGGACCAGATCTGGTTCGTACGCGGAGACAGGAGATTTAATTGTTACCAAGAAAGGCTTCAGTTCAGCAACTTGCAGCGAATGGAGACTGGGTACTTGCGAGATGATCTGATTGAAGTGTTTAAGGCTTTGAATGGCTTGAGCAAACTCAATGCTGATGGGATTTCTTCCTCTTGCTCAGACCACACACATGAGCGGGCACAAATTCAAATTGAGAAAGGACGGTTTTGCAGAATATATGTGCAGAAGTTTGCCTTTGGCCAGCGGGTGGTTAATTGTTGGAACAAACTTCCACCTGTTGTTGTTGTGGAAGTTGATAGTTTAAATAAATAAATTCAAGGAAGAACTTGACAAACTAGATGAATAGGTGAAATGGGAGATGTCGTGTGTTTTTTTTTTTTCTTTTTGGCTGATGTATTTGATGCAAGAAAGCTTACTTTCTTGCATCATTTGCCACTGCTAATGCTAATGTTTTGTAAAAAAATTTCTTCAACAATGGCAATTGTTTCAGAACTGATTGCTTCAGATGGCCTTAGATCATCATCAACTGCCTCCCATTTTCTTTTGAATTGCTGACAATCTTGCAACAGTAGCATAACTGGGCGATACTTCTACAAACACTCATTCTTTCATGGATTTCTTTAGGCATTTCTGCCCCCTTTGATCGAAAATTTGATTACTGAACGATGCTCGATTTGCGGATATTCTTAGTCCTCTTCTATCTACCAACATAAAATGAATTTTAGAAATTGCACATGGTATTGACGTACAATTTTCCGTGTTATTTTATAAAACATTAAGTTATTAAATTGATCTATTTATTAATTTATTTTATACATCCTATTCTCCGAAATTTCTGACTGCCTTCTTACTGCAGCCGATTTAACAAGAAAACAGTGATCCTGTTTAAATTAACTTGCCCTGTTATATTAATATCTATACCACCCAGCTTATAATGTACTAATTTTGAATTCTCTGTTAACGTTCTCAGTTCATTTCTTTTGCTTTTCTGTTAATAATAATTTATCCAGAAAAAAATTCTGATGACTTCCGCTTTTGTAATTCATGATAAACGAAAACTAAAAATAAAATAATAAAATCAGGTTACCAGCACGTCAAATAAAATTCTTTGAAGGCTTTACTGGGTATATGTCTAAGGATACTATCTGTTCTGCCTATCTAAGTGTGGTTTTGTCTCTGTATGGGTGTTGCTAGGCAACGGAGAGTGTTTCTCTTGTAACAAAGCCAGAGCAGACGATTGGAGTTGCAAATATGCCAATAGGACAGGGCTGCTACTACTATTATGGAACGAAAAGCGGTTGAATGGAACATTCTTCTGTTTCTCTTAAGAACATAAAGCGCCCTCTAGTTGCGTGACTAATGGCGGTTCTTTGTGCGTTCCAAGTAGCGAAATGCATGTGACCTTACCGAGTCCTTCTGTTGCGGCCCAACCGGTTCTCGACGTTGGTCCCGCCACCTGACCAGCTGGCAATGAAATATCAGTGTCGTGGAGAAAGAAGACAACCGATCGGTCAGCAGAGGTCACCTTTCTAAACCCACCTTTCTATTCCCGCGTTTCATAGGCGTCAGAGACGCGGGAATCCACACACTCCTTATTTGTCGTCGTGGAACATAACCTGGAACCAGCGTATTTTGATCAAAATACCTCCATGGTTGCGCCGGCTTCTTAAGTACACAACGAATAATTAATCGATCTTTTATTAAAAAAGAAACCACACCGGTTAGGTCATTCACGCGATCATTAACCTAGTACTAATTCTGAATTTCATAACTCTCACTAGATGGCAGTAGTAGTGGCGTTTAAATAAATGCAATATATTTGCCATTCTTGGGCCTCGAAGGCCACTGTTGGATCGTATCCAGCTGATTTGCTACTATAATGGATGAATGAGGGTTTATTTCACTCCCAGACCTCTGACTGCAGACAAAATGCTGAAATTGGAACCACATCTCTTTATAATTTATTAACCGAGTCTTGCGGCAGTGGGGGGAGATGAGGAGGGAGTTCCTTCCACCTGGCAACAGATGGTGGTGACAAGGAGATAAAGAGGAAATCTCATTCTTGGAAGATGTCGTACGGAAACTAATTATAACTTTATTAAGAAGCAGATTAACGTAATCCATCTGGCTAGAAGAGACTCTAAATTTTTCAAGATCTTCAATGCTTGATTTTCGCTACACTCGAAAAATAAAGCTGAAATTTTAAATTTTAAGCTAGAAAATTTACAGCTGTGTGTATATTTGTGTTCACCTTGTAACGGGGGACTTTCTACATGGTCTCAAATCCTGTTCCGGCAATCGTGCAGTCGTGTTGAGCAGATGAGGCGTGTCTTGTCTTAATTACGCACTTTTATTACTGCACTGGCAGAAAATGAACTGATAGAAAAATAAACTATCTGAATAATAATAATAAGTTTATTCGTCTTTTTTTTGTTGCACATGATGAGATGTAACAGCAGATTTGAAATTACAGGCATTACAACAACAACAGATATATTACTAATAAATCAGTTAATTACGGTATGTGCATTTAAATAGAGGAGAAATTCAGACACCTCCTTCTACAGTCTTGGAGGAGTGAGGACAGTGAAAGTTATCCACGTGCTTAGTGGTTTACAAGACTGATTACATTGTGAGTATTTTTACAATTGGAATAATGAAGTTTACAAGATTTACACGATGATTATAAAGATTAATAAAATTGTGAGCATTTTTACAATTAAAATAGTGAAATATCTACAATTTGAAATGACTAAAAATTTGCATTATTTTAATTTTGGTAATACGTTTGCTTAACGTTATTAAAAATTCAGGAGTCAGTTGGAAGGTAATTTTGGTTCAGTCATCTATAGAAATGTGTTCAATCAGTAGTTTTTTGAACCAGTAAAATATAGTGAATTGGCTTGTTTGATATTTTCAGGCGGGTTGTTCCAGGTTAGTGCTACTCTGTATTTTGGTTTTCTGTCCGATGGCTTTTCTAAGAAGCTGAATCTTGAGTTCTGCTTGCTTTCTTAGGTTGTAGGCTATTCTTCTTCTTCTATTATGAAAAAGGATCTGAAACGAGGAAGGAAGTCTGGTGTTTTCAAAAGCATAGTACACAAAGACAGCCTCAGCTCTGTGAAGCAATTAGTTGATATTGAGGAACCCCACTTATATTTAGGCCTAAAATTTAACGTACAGTTCGGTTAAGAATAGATTTGATTATTGCAAGGTTCTCTTTGCAGATGGTTCCCCAAGAGATTATTCCATAGGTGAGGTGGGGCCGAATTAAGGGCAGAAAAACCAGTCTGATTGATGGGGCACCAGGCAGAGTCTCCGGCAAGAATACCTGCAAGTGACGAAGTCTTGATGCATATGGAATATTCCTAGAAATTTGGTTTCTCAAGATGCTTTCCTTTATACACTGTCTCGAAATCAATATTTAGCGGTTTATTTTTAGTTCTGAAGACCATACATTTATATTTTTCAGGATTAAGAATGAGCTGATTTTTATGAAGCTAAGTGTGCATTATGGAGAGGTTTTGAATTAGAGCTGGTTAGGGTCTTTTATCTGTGAGAAGGTTAAATAAGTTTACTTTGTCTTAAAAGTCTTGAATCAGACCCAGTATGATTCATTCCTCCTCGGCCTTTTGGCTAAGATCAAAGTATAGCCAGTATAATTTTAGGGCCCTTTTTTCAACAGAAGTGCGTTCTGCATACCGAAAAATACGGTATGTAAGACAGTATAATGCCTATAAGACAGTACTTGGGGTTTTCTTCTGTTCGCATAATCATTTCAAAACGTTTTATTTTTGTTGAATTTAATAATTTTTCTTAATATGATTTTATTTTACTGCAGAATTTCTTGTTTTTCTGAGATTTTTACTTAAAACTGTTTTTTATTATTCAGATTTTTTTTTTTTTTAATTTCAAGAATTTCGAGAAAATTACAGGCCATATTTTGTTTCATATACATAATATATTTTTACTGTACTTGTTCCCCTTAAATTCAAGCCTTTAGCAAGTAAACATGAACTTAGTTTTATGTCCGACATTATGGATAGACTGGTCGTTGAGATTTACTGGGACTTCCTTCGGGTTTCTCGCATTTTGAATCCATAAATAAGATCAATTATTTGTAATATTTAGGTAGAAGGTAGTTATATAAAATGATACGGTTTAAAATAATCATTGGCGTGCGGGAAATTGTATGGGGAAGAATTGCTATACAAGTTGCATAAAAGTTGTTTAGGACCTGCAACGCAGATAGTTGTGATTGGTGGGAAACCAGTATATGCTATCAGCAGGGCTTTAATTCGGGGAGGAAGGAATACTTTCAGAGAGATGGAGTTTATGTACGCATGTTCATCTCTGTATGTTTCTGGGTATCTTGCTTTACGAGAAAGGGGATGGAGTCGGCAGGTGTGCCTCCTAAAATATTATGTGTTATTTGCTCCATTTAGCACCTTGTGAGTGTCAAATGCTTCTAAGCGCTCTTTTGCAATAATTTTCGCATTCCAGTCGTATTTAAAGTTTATTACTTCGTCTTCCAGGCGACATGACGGTGGACATAAAGGAAGCTGGTTGGCGTCGTCATAACAACAGACCCTAGTTTGAATCATGCATAATGCAAGGTTTTCCCATCTTTCATATGCCGAGAGCCATCTCTCACTAGCAAAGGAGCAATAAAAACGAAAAAGATGACGCTGTCAGGGCGACATGCTGGATAAATTACGGGAACCGTAAGATCCCTGATAACTTGTCCGCCTTCCACTTGGCTGGGATCGCTTCATCGGTCATTAAGCTGTGGAGCCAAGAAGTCTGTAATCATCTGTGAAGGGTTTTTCCAAAGGAAGAAAGCGTTCATTTTCCCCCCCTACTCTGGGTTTGTTTACAGGCTGGAGAAGCTCAGATATTTCTGCCAGAATTCTTGAAAAGTTTTTCTCTCGGTCCAGCTAAGCCAACGTAATTGCCTCTTGGGTCGAGGCTACGCTTGGCTGCAACACTTCCAGTAATAGCTAATTGATGAAAGTGCGAAAATGAAACCCTTTAAATAATAAAACAGACAACTGGTAGAAAAGAGTGTTATGAGCTGAACTATTGTCAAAACAGTAAGTAGGTCGATTTCCGTTCAATTTACGACAGTCCTTCTTCGGTCTTTTATTTGATACGATTCAAAAGATGATAGCACTCTCTTTTGCATACAATAATTGATTTTTACAATTGGTTATTTAGTATTCTTTTCCATTGAAAAATAGTCCTCCATTGTTTTTTAATCCACTCTTCTTCAACCGAAATGCATTGGGCTAAGTGCGTGCCTTAAGTTTCAGGCGCCTCCGTAGCCAGGTGGGAAGGAGCAGCAGTGCATAGCACACGCTTCTTGATTAGACCGGGGTTCGAGCCCGTCGCCACCAAATACGGAGGATGCGGAAAGGTCAGGGAATGACCACCGCATATCCCGGAGCAATATGGCCTTAGTTGCTAATGCTCCTAAAAACCAAATAACAAATAACAACAGCCTTAAGTTCGGATCCTGTGGGGAAAAAAAATAAAATCATTGAGCTGCATCTTAAACTTCAACCAAACAACTATAGCAACTATGTCATTTTTGGCACCTGAAAATTTCTGTTTTTGGTTGTGTTCTTTCAGTTTTGCTAACGCACAGACGTCACTGACAGAAATAATCACCTATTTAGTGAATACGGTAATTTGGGGTTGCTAGAATATGCGCCTCGGTAATTGTGTATCGTATGGTGAGTTCGCCTACATTGTCTCTCCTATGATAAATAGGAAAAATAAACTCCAGCGGATTTATTGCTCTTTGAGTATCTTTTGCTTCACCATCAGTATTCACAACATCCATCTTTCAGACATCTTTAACATCTTCATATGATCAGTTAATATCGACTGTGTACTTCAGTAGTCTTACTAATATATTACTGTCCTGCAGTAGTGTCTACTTGACTTCACATTGCTCTGGAATCGGTAAACTGAATGACTGCTGCAATCAGAAAACATACAGTTATGGAACATCAAATGGAAGAGTCACCTCATTGTCCATAATTGCACAATTGTGTTACCAGTAAACGATTGCAGTTCGTTCTTCCACAAGCAGAAAGAACCCACATAGATGGATTCTCTAACCCTTGTCGGAGAAAGCTGTCATCACTAACATAGCCATCCGTGATCTCCAAGTCCCTGCTAACAAATCAATAACTCAAACCTAAACTTTCTTGTTCAAACGCCAAAATCAGAGATACGGATCCGAAGAGTTATCGATGATTCTTTAGATGTCCATGAATTTCTGTAACTGTTTTTGAACATAATATCTACCAATGGACTTTTCAGATTTGAAAGCGACGTTCATCTCCTTTCAATTTGCAGATTGATCTGTGCCATTCCACTGATTACAATGAATGAGAGTGAATCAAATTTTGTTACGAGTAAAAAAAAAACAAATCTCCTATTTCATTTTATTCACTCTCGTAGAGGTGAATAAAATGAATAGGAGAATTGTTTTTACGAATAACTGGCATTTTATTTTTCAAAAAAAATTTCGAGCGCAGTTTACGCACTTATCCCATATGTACGCTGGGTTTTTATAAGCTACTGATAAAAGTCCTTTGGTTTCTGTTAGTACCATTGTTTGATAACTTCCTTCACTTTATCATCGATGTCGAATCAACTTCCTGCCAGATCATTTTCAGTCTTTCAAAGATATGTAATCGCAAGGGGAGCAGTCCGAGTTATACGAAGGATGTTCAGCTACTTCCCAGTGCAGTTTCCGGATGGTTCCCATAGTGTGTGGAGTCGTGTACGTTCGCCTATTGTCTGTGACAAAATCACACCATTACTTAATCATCTTGGTCTCTTATTTTGTTGGCAAGCCGCTGATCAACTTTTAGGATTCGTGCGTAATTTTGTGATTTGACTGACTGTTGACTATTCACTTCTTCACTAAGATGGCACAGAAGTGCCCTGTGATTCGAAGAACAGCCTAAGTGCGGTCTTCCTAGTGCTTTGGAAAGTCTTCACTTTCTTCAGCCATTGTGATGGCTAAAGCTTTGCATTCTATGTAGCTTGCTGTCTGGTTCAAAGTGCCTGCAGCACGACTCATCTAGTCACTTTGCATTCCAAGAAGTCTTTTACTTCGTCTTCATCTCGCTCTAGGTGCTGCAGACACATTGCGGTTCGCAGATATTTCTGTACATCTACGACACTTGGGAACCCAATTCTCGCAGACCTGCGAGAATTGGGTTCTAGTGTAGACTGCAATCTGTCATGGATGATGGTATATAAATAAAATAAATTTTGTCTTTATGGCCCTCAAGCTTTTGCGCCTAATCGACGCATTCTGCAGACATAATACATAAGTGTATCATGTCTCCGGAATTGTGTATTCACAAGCTGATTTCCATGTTGTGCGGGATTAAAAACTCAGAGTAACTCACGGGGAAATCCTGTTCCATCCGCATGAAATTGGTTAACTACAGCCTCGAATGAAGAAGGCTAGAAATTCCTCCAGTTTTTGACGGGAATGTTAATAGATCGTGGTCTGCCAACTCCAAACGAGTGGCAGATGGCGATCATCAACCAGCCTTCTGTGCCGACGAGGCTGCCATAGAAGGCTGGATGATGATGCATAAAAAATTGTCATTAGTATTAGTAGTGGTAACTGATGGAAGAAAGCAAGCTTATAAAGCATCAGCCAAAAAAAAAAAAAAAAACCCTTCCCACATCACCTGTCCATACCCTCTAAACAGTTTGTTCCTGGCTGAAGGCAGACTTCCGCACACCTATCCTGCAACCATCCTTCCTCATTTGGAATTTACCTCTTCATGTGTGTCGTCTCAGCGAGGGGAAGAATGCCATCAGCATGAGCTTGCTCAGTCCATTCAATATTAGAATTACCCGATAAAATCTTCATCCACTGCGTATTATGTCCATAAATTGCATGTAACACTTCTTTTGTTTCATTGCATTCTTTAGCGGACAAGTCTCTTGAGTGCGAGGTCTGAACTGTACGGAGAATATACAGAAGCACCATTCAATCCCAGGAACAACTTTTGTTGGCAACAGTTGTGTGGTGTGTAATATAAGTGAAATACTTGTAAGCTCATCTCCCATGTACATTTTACATTTCTGATCGAAATTATACAAGAAAGCAAATGCTGTTTCAATTTGCATATAATATAATATTACTATGAATTATATTTTGTCTATAATAAATTATTTTCAAAGAATTTTCAATTACTTCTCGTAAGTTTGAGTGCTCTGGTGGGTAGCACAGTTGGTAGAATCGCCGTCCTCCCTACACTGCGTCAAAAAGACATGAGTTCGAATCACGCCGATGACGTGAGGAATTTTTATGGGCCTTTTTCACAACCTGTCCGAGTTAGTCAGTCTCAGGTGAGGGTAGCATGGTTCCCCCTCCCCGAAAACTCCGGTTTTCGTTGATGCCTGTTAGCCTTAAATGCTTTGGCGTTCAGCACATGCACAATTTGGAGACAAAGAAGCGCCTATTAGCTTTGGTATGTAATACTTCCACTCCCGGTGAACGGATTTTCATGAAATATTAAGTTTAGTTTGTTTAGAAACATTTGTGGAGCTATTCAAAATTTTATTAAAATTAGAAACATAGTAAGCCGACCATTTCTGTGCGTATTCGCATTATTTATTAATTAATTTGGTGGCTAATTGTATTTATGATCTCTCATTCTATACGTAAGGCTTGGGTTTGAATACCCTCTAGACAAGAACAGTTTTGGTGGTCTTTTTCCCCCATATCGTGATTCAATGTCAGTCTAGCTTAACCGCATAATATCAAAGAGGAGGGGGGGGCAGGATGATACCACAATAATGTAACTAAGTAACGTGATATAGCCAATCGTGATATCATCAAAAAGAAGATTAAAAGTTTATTAAACTATTAAATATAAAAATCAGTGTTTAATTAATGGTGCAATTTAGGGAACAATTAAAAATTAATATTATATTTAATTCGTTTGATTAAAAAAACAATCAGTGGGTATTTTTATGATCTAATTTACCTTTCAGAAAGCTCCGATGATGGAGAAACTTGCATATATTGTAATCCGTTTCGCTAATTATTTGTAATCTGTAATTAAACCCCCTCCATCTCCCTCATATGTCAATGGAACTAATAAATATACAAAATGTGAACAGACTGCGAAGTGCCACTACCAGTCACCTGACGCTCATTGATGACAGTATCATGCATGAACTACGGCGTGGTTCATGTTTATGTGATGTTGGCGGAATAGCTCATGTTTGTGATCGTTGACAGCGAAGTATCCGGCAGTTCGTGCGAACAGGGTTCGCACTCCTCGAGTTCGATTTTATTTTATGTCGCACATGTGCCGGTGCCTCTGCAGTTCCGCGCAGGAAGTCTGGTGTGGTTGCCATGGATACCGATTGATGCCTTTACGGACGTCCTCTCCATTTCTTCGCCGAGATGACCGAGGCAGGAGATTATGACGGAAGGGGGAGCAGATAAGTAGAGGGTGGAAGGAGAGTTGTGTCATTAGGAACGTGACCACAGACGGTATTTGTTGCCTGAGCCTGGAGATTCCCGCAGCACGCCGTCGTTTGTCTCTGACGGGTCTGATGGATGCTGCTCTTTGTGGAAGAAGAAGCCCTTCCCCCTTTAACTTCCCCAGGGCAGCAGTGAAGTGTCACGCTGTACATCGGGAAGACTCGGACTTGCCATCCAAGAGTTCTCCGGCAGCCCTTCCCCATTTATCCCTGCTCTTTCCGGATCGTTAGCATCTGTCTTTTTGTCACCAAGCTGGCTGCAATGCACCCTGACACACACACTGCGAAACAGCGAAAATAAACCAACAATTTTCATTTCTGACTTCCCAAAGAACGCCGAAGATTAGTTATTAAACAGCTTTAATTGCATGTTTAGGCACCAGAGGGCAGCACTAGAAGACCGAAATTTACTAACAGACTATACATCTATACATAAATGTGTGCACTAAGGGTGCACTTGGGTAAGGATGGTTAGTAAATTTTATATACGAGGTGCTATCTAAACTTTTTAGATTAAAACTGGCAGATATAAAGTTTATCCTGTACAGATAAGATGTCGTGATCCCACTGTATGAGGCAATTGTAAGACTACATTTGGAATACTGTGGTCAAGTAGTAGTAGTAGTAGTAGTAGCGGCATGTGATGCAAGAAAGCAAGTGCCTTATGCAGCATCAGCCAAAAAAAAAAAAAAAAATATATATATATATATATATATATATATATATATATCACACCATTCCCTCCAAATTCCTGTCCTGTCCAGTTCCTCCTTAAATTTATTTAACCTATCAACTTCCACAATGACAGATGGAAGTTTGTTCCAGCAATTAACCACCCGCTGGCTAAAGGCAAATTTGCGCACATCTATTAATTTGAATTTATGCCCCCTTAGGTTCCTAATCTGAACAAGTGGAAGGATCCCATCAGAATTCAGCGTGCTCAACCCATTCAATGCCTTATACGCCTCAATCAGATCACCGCGCAGGTACCTAGTCTCCAGCCACTGCAATTTGCAGAACTTAAGCCTCTCTTGGTAAGAGGATACCTTCATTCCCCTCACCAATCTTGTTTCCCTTCTCTGTACACGCTCAAGCAAATCTACATCCTTTCTAAAATGAGGCCTCCAGACCTGTAAGCAGTACTCAAGGCGTGGCCTGACCATTGCCTTATACAGAGGGACAATCACCTCCTTTTCCTTGCTAGCAAAATTCCTATATATCATTGACAAAACCCCATGACCTGCCCTGGAAGCCTGTCTGCATTGCTCAGAAAACTTCATATCTGACTGCACAATACGCCGAGGTCTTTTTCATTTTCTACCACCTTAAGTGTAGTACCACACAATTGGTATGGAGACCTCATCAGAAAAAAAAGACTGAGCATTTTGAAAGGTTCCAAAGACGGGCAACTCGAATAGTGAGATCGACAGAAGAACAACCTTATGAGGAAAGGCTCCGATTATATGGGAGCTTGGCAACCAGGCACCTCAGAAGTGACCTGATTGAGGATTATAAGGCTCTGATTATATAGAGGGATTAGTAAAATGAATGAAGGTGGAATTCTCACTTTTATAAATAATTCCAAAACTAGGGGCCATAAATTCAAATTACAGGAGTTGAGGTTTATATTACATTGTAGGATGTTTTATTTTATCTAGCGAGTTGTTGATTACTGGAACAAGTTATAGTAGTTGAGGCTGACAGTTTGAATAAATTCAAAGGTCAACTGGATAGTTACCTACCTGAGGAGGGAAGCATATAATTTGTATTTTCTTATCTACTTGGGTTTTTCTTTTTTCTTTTTTTACCTGTGCAGCAAAAGCCTGTGGCTTCATTGCACTATAATGGCGAATACTATTACTATTGCTACACTGCTCGACAAAATTAACAGCACACGTAGAAAAACTGGTGTAACTCGTGCAACTTGTGATGAAGCGGGACAAAATTCGGTATCTTGGTGTACCATGGAATAACGATGAAATGAGGAGATAGCGAGAAACTTGGGACTGGTATAAAGGACATTTATAGGTGTTCTATAAGAATTACTAAAAATGTTACATTACATAAGTCGATACAAGATGCTCGAAAATGTGGTCAAATAACATCAGTATGGCGTATGACTCCCTCTAACGGCTAAACAGGGCTGACGACCTCAGCTCACCAAGTGACTGAGGAGTTGGCTATCGGCGTGCAGTGTGACGCACAAGAGAGGGGGGGGGGGGATTTCCACACATGCTCGATTAAGTGATCCTGATCGTGCTAGCCACGGCAGTCGTTGGATATCTTCAGTTTTAAGATATTTTTCCAGCACTTGAGTTCTATGTGGAGTTGCTTTGTCGTGCATGAAAAGAAAATCTGGGCCAACCCCATCCCTAAAAAGTCTCACATATGGTTCTAGGATCTGTTCTCGGTATCTCTGCGCAGCTACAGCATCCCTATCAAAAACATGGAGGGGTGCGGCCATCGATCATTAATTCCGCCCCGCACGAGAACGTCTCTACTGTAACTCTCCCTTTCTTTGATGTTGGAAGGATGGTACCACATTCCTCGTTGTCTCCAGATGAAATAACGTCTAGAATCTGTTTGTAGGCTAAATCTGGACTCATCAGAGAATAGAACTAAACCACGAGTTACGCCACGTTTTCTACATGTTCTTCTAATTTTGTCGAGCAGTGTACAACTACTTCCGGGTTCCGGAATTGCTGGAACACTTTTGGAACCCATCTCTGCGTCAGTACTGCCTCATATTGTTACATCTCCAGACATCATTAACTCTACTTCCTTTGAGTTTAAATTTTAGCTTCAAAGATGTACGGAGGGTGAGACAGCACAAATGGTCCATGTCCAGTTTTCTACCAAAATGCATTGCCAAGTTCCATAGGAGCGTCCCAGTTGTTTCGCTAAGTCATGAATAGTGTAAAAAAATTATGGAAATCCTAAAGTCCGAAACTTTATTAGACACGTTGAACAGACAACTTGTGTAGTCGAGACCCTCTAATTTTCGTAAAGTCGGACAAATGCTAACTTATTGTGATTTTCTCTTGTAGGGGATCTGTGATTTTGAATTCTCATTTTGAATTTAAAATCAATGGTGTGAATTTAAACCAAATAGGATAGTGTAGGCTATTAAGGAGTATTCTTGGAATATTACATTTTAGAAATTTTATATTTTAAGTCAGAAATTCTCTTACCTGAGATTTATTCAGGAATGGCTGCATCCGGATAAGATGTAATTAGAATAGTTTTGAAATGAAATAAACCTAGTAAGAGGACGAAGGAATAATAGCAAGCTTTGATCCTAAATCCATGCATGGGAAAATAATTAGAAGTATAAAGGGAGACGAATTCCTGAAGCTAAAGTCCCCATCAAACTCTATGTACAACTCCTTCCGGGTTCCAGATTGCTGGAACACTTTTGGAACCCATGTTTGTTTACCTCTGCGTCAGTACTGCCTAAGTACGATCGAAGCTAAAGTCCCCATCAAGCTCGATGGGGGCTTTAGCTTCAGAATTCACCTCCCTTTATACTTTTAATTATTTCTACATGCATGGATTTAAAATCAAAGCCTACTTTATAAAATCCTTCGTCCTCTTACTAGATTTATTTCATTCCAATATTATTATAATTACGTCTTACCCGAATGCAGCCATTCCTGAATAAATCTCAGGTAAGAGAATTTCTGACTTAAAAAATAAAATTTCTAAAATTTAATATTCCAAAATACTCCTTAATAGCCTACACTATCCTATTTGGTTTAAACACACACCATTGATTTTAAATTCAAAATGAGAACACAGATCCTCTACAAGAGAAAATCACAGTAAGGTAGCATTTGTCCGACTTTACGAAAATTAGCGGATCTCGATTACACAAGTTCAATAAGTCATGAATAGCGAGATTTTGCTTTTTGCTGAATTATCTCCCTAAGTCGTCCAAATTTTCATTTGAAATGGCCTTGGATGGACGCTCTGCATTATTAATACAGGTCTGTTCATTCTGAATTTTTCAATACATTCAGAAGATGCTGTTACTTGCTCTTCAAACGACACCATTATCATTTTGTGATGAACACTGGTTTTCCAAGGTTTAACATAATGAAAATTTGTTAATCTTTCAATTCAGCCATCCTAGTAAAACATACATCATAAAACGATACTCAACGCTTTATTGAGTGGCTATGATTTTACTTGTAGGCGGGTAAAATAAGATTCAAGCAAGCCAGGCAGCAGGGTTTCGTCAAACTACTCAGAATGGCATACAGTATTCCCATCAAGAGGAAAAAACTCCGTACCGTTATCCGTGTTGTCATGGCAAGGGGGAAGTAGGAAACATTTGGGAAAATTCATATAATCTTTATTGTACAGTAACAAGGTAAAGTATTACAATAAGGTTCTTATCAGAGCTATCAAACTTAATAGGTTTACAAATATCCAAAGGGATATTATATTTGTAACATATCTAAGTTCACAACTTGATAAATTAAAGATAACATGAAATGGTTTCGATGCAATCTGCATTAAAGGTTTTGGAACTATTCCAACATCTGAGTCGATAGGAATCGATCTGCTATTCAGTGTGTGTGTTTATAGATTGATTTTATAGAACGGTTTCCTACGGATGTGAATGAGAAACCCCCTCCTAGTGACAAGTATTACAGAAACGGTGTATTTGTACGATAAGTCACCATTTATATATATAAATATATATATACATATATATATTTTTTTTTATGACAACCCCAAAAGTTAAGCTAGAATTTGTGTATCGAAAAGATATAACTGTGTATAAATAAAAGTAAATCCGCCATCGATAAGGTCGTGGCCAGATTTATTGGGATGCATTTGCACAGCAGCTAAGGCTGTGAGGCATTAGTGTATTGTGTCTGTAAATTGCATGTATCCTGTGACCTATTTGCCTGTTTAGTATACGAAAAATCCGAGTTTCCGGGAGAAAAAACCATGCAACCCTCGCGTCATTGACAGGAATCGAAATCAGATCTCCTACCCGGTGTGGGAAGGATAGTGATTATATCCACTGTGCTACCTAAATTCAGCATTGATTAGAACAGTAGACAGTGTCACTACTCTCGCACATCTTAAGTTTCGGTTCGATTCTTGTTTTGTCTTGTGGCCTATTAGCACCTTAGGCCACAATATGCCCCTTAGCACCCAACCCAAATCTTCAAAAAAATTCATTAAAAATTATGATTAAAAAATTGTTAAAAAATACATATTTATATGTCAGCATATACAACGAAAAATCTAATATGGTAAACTGAAATTGGAAATGCCCTTTTTCTCTCGGTGGAAGATATATTAAAAGGATCGTAATATATGGAAGATTTACTGATTTAATTTTCGTTTTGTATTTTTGTATGCATATGATGGTGTGGTTAATTGCAGCTCATCACAAGCGTTATGATTCGAGAGAGGCGATCTCTGTCTAATCCCCCCTTCAGCCCTCCCTAATTATCATTCTGCGGTCGTGACGCTGGTGTTTGCTACCCTTTGAGATCCTCGATATCCATCATTGAAGTCGGCTGGACATCCGTCATGTGCACCTATTATCATGTCAACGCTAGAAGTGAAACCTTCAGCAACGATTCTCTCCATACTGAAACACGTACTGTAGCGGGTCATGTGACCTGCGTAGATGCTTCTTAGACAACCCTCGGCAATCTGTCAGTTGTAAATATAGTGTGGCAATGCACTCTGCCAGGGAAGACATCTCGCTTCTCACTAAGATGGAGCGCGTATTAGTATTAAGGGGATAGAAGGAGGTTAAGCCTTTCACAAATGATTAATGACACGTGAAATTGGGAATTCTAAACAATGATAAATTGTTGAACCGAGACACCAGTATTTTCAAGCGCTTTGCGTTCTTGTAACAGTATGGGCCATCACCACTACCGACGGGGTTTTCATTTTTTCCTTCTTTCGCTTCAGATCGTGCATCGACGGCTTGCTGAAAGGATACATCAACAAACCGTTTGTGATGCCTCCATTGAATAGAGCCACCACTACTTCCTGGAGTCCCCGATAAGAATCGATCGGGTAACATGGATTTATAGTAAAGGAGATGAAAGTGGTTATCAGAAACCGAAGCCAACGGGCCTCATCTGCAATGGGTATTGATCTGTGTTCATAGTCATGCGCCCCAATTATGTGTGGATTTCCGACATAATGTAGCACAATCGGAAAATAACCGCTTGCCAATTGTAACCTCAGGCTATCTGTAGGGACCTAATTAGCTGCATTCCAAGGGTACGGCAGCATCAGGAGGGAGATTTTATCGGAGAAGCGATTGGTCGATATTCGATGACAAATAACTTGGCTTTCTCAGGATGAGAGGTCCCTGCTTCGACAGAATAAAACGGCAGACTCGCTCCAAGCTACAATCTGTCATGTGGCGTACTGTTTGCACAGTTCTTCATTGACACGGCTTATTCATGTGTGTCCTGTGATTACTTCGCTGTAAACAGTTGCCTAGCAACGCAAATATTTCATTTGGAACACTTAAAATTCATTCCTTAATTGATGGGCGAAAATCTTCATTCTTTGTGGGGTGGAGAGGTATCGTTTGGATAATCTCGGTTATTAATTTTGTCCACTCGTGTCCTACCCAAGTAACCATTCGAAGAGACCTGACAGCTAATTAACCATATTATCGAGCGAGGTAACATTTGTGAAAGCATAAAGACGCCACCATTATTGAAGATATGTCTCGGCATCGTTAGCACATCTTTATCTACGTTTGAAGGGCGATTTTCCCGCTTGATTTGAGTAATTCGCTTTTCGTTAGTTTATTGATCCAGTATTGATCCGTCAGGCCAAGTTCCATTGTCTCGAGGTCGGCCTTACGGAATGTTACTTGTACAATTTCAATATTGAGACGTCATATTAGGAATTGCTGCCTCAGTTGTACCCAGTGGAATGTTCTGAATCCTATACATAGTTAACAATTAATTAATATGCAGTGTTATGCTAAGATCTGTTTTATTAATTCATTCCGAAAATTAATAATCAGAACTTTCACCAGCACGCCAGCTTCCTTTAAATGTTTAATTCTCAAGGAAATTTGATCGCTTGCATTTGGTAGTTTCGTAGAGTTTCCCGTGAGTTATTACCGTAGAGTATTGTGTGATCCTCTAATTTTGGAGGAGGATAAATGATAATTGTTATTCAATTGCTTTGTTTACAGGCAAATGGTAAAGCATCTCATCACATCGCTGTTGCTTGGTGGTCTTTCTGTGTTTATTTCGAGGGAGTAGTGGTAATAGAACAATATTACCACTATCAAAACTCTGGAGATTAGTGCCAAATCCGGCTACACTGAATCTTACGCTGTCCGAGCTGTTAAAAACCAGATTGATAAAACTTTCTCCTTTTTATAGTATGAATCAAAAATCAATGTTAGTTAGCCAAAATCAGATTTGGATCGAAATGCTGTCGATTCATCCTACACCATTAATTGCGAATATGAGTTCATATTAATCATTTTGGTTTCCGCCTACACATATAATCGTACATAAATTGGGCCATATTGTCTTAAGTTGTTAGATTTTTTTTGACTATATACACACAGAGTTGGGTTTGCATTAGCAACACTTTCCTAATTACCTCGTGAGACAACACCTTGAGGTAATTAACTTCCTGATTACCTCAAGGTGTTGCAAGGGTGTCCGGTTGTGCTACCCATGCGTTGCACGGTGTCCAGTAATGCCCGCACATTGTCTTTTGGATGGTCTTAGCATCGAATATTTACAGTAGGTTTCATCAAATGTTTTTAGTAGGTCTCAAACATGCTGCCTACGTGGGTAGCACAATTGGTAGAATCGCCGTCCTCTCCACACCGGGTGAAAAAGATCTGAGTTCGAGTCCCGTCGATGACTTGAGGAATTTTTATGGGCCGTTATCACAACGTAGTTCAGTTAGTTGGTCTTAAGCGAGGATAGCGTGGCTTTTCTCCTGGGAACTCATTTTTCGTCCAGAAAACAGAAAATCGACCGCAAAACACGCGCAATTTACAGTCGGGTCTCCATATTCGCGGGGTTACGTGTCAACACTTCCTGCGAAAACGTGAAATTCCGTGAAAATTTTACTCTCGCCCAAATAGCACCAGATATTTTCTACGTATGCCTAAACACTTCTGCAACCATTTACGATTAACAGAAAAATGTTTAACCTGTTTAAAAGGTTTTAATTGTGTTTTACAGTAAAAACATACTATAACATACTCAAAAATACTATACTGTATCAGAATTTTATTACATAGTTAAGAACATGGCATGCACCAGGGTATTCACCACAGGATTCAGGACTCCTCAGTAGTTGGGGTCTCAGAGGCTGAAGAAGAAGCAGGGTTGGCCGAAATCGAGACTTCCGGTTTGGGGTACGAGGAGTTTTAGGCGTCGATGTAGAAGTTGTCCTTTTCAGGAACATTGCGATGGGAAGCTACTTCTTTTGTTTGAACTCGATGAACATGGCTGTGTATGGTGTTAAAATATCGAGGCTTTCCTTGAACTTCATTGCACGAATCGTTGTCGTTGTATTCATAGAACGCTAAGCGTTTGGCGTCACGCATTGCCTGCGCTAGGTTTTCCAAACCTAGCTTCTCTTGGCGTGGTTCTTCCTCAACCTCGTTCTCATCCTCAGAGTTGGAACAACAAGCTCCTTGAGTTCATCATCCGTTAATTCTGTTGCCTGTCCATCAATTAAATCGTTGATGTCCCCCTGCTCTTAAGTCCTCGAAACCTACGCCCCCCCTATTCTCCTGACCAACTTTATTTATTCTTTTATTTCTGCGATGGTTTTCTTACGCTGTTCGTCTGGAATGGTTTGTAGTTCGTCTGTACTGAAGTCATTCATAATCTCGGGCCACAAGTTCTTCCAACAGGCGTTTACCGACTTGTCTTTGACGTCTGTCAGCTATGGTGAAGTTCTTCCAAAACTGAATAACGTTGAGGTTGTCGTCGCTGTCTATGGACTCAACGATTCGGTCCATACACCTTTTCGTGTAGTTGGCCTTAAAGGCCTTGATTACCACCTGGTCGAGCGGCTGGATAAGGGCGGTAGTGTTAGGGAGTAGGAAGACTACCTCTACATCTTCATTTGCATAGTCTTATGCATCACTTGAGTGTTCTGGGGCATTATCCAGCACGAGGAGGAAGACCCTTAAATGGAAGCCCCTTTACCTCCAGATATTCCTTGACTTCGGGCGCCTCCGTAGCCAGGTGGGAAGGAGCAGCAGTGCGTAGAATACGCTTCTTGATTAGACCGGGGTTCGAGCCCGTCACCACCAAATACGGAGGATGCGGAAAGGTCAGGGAATGACCACCGCATACCCTGGAGCAATATGGCCTTAGTTTCTAATGCTCCTAAAAACCAAACAAACAAACAAACAACAACAACAACCTTGACTTCGGGGATGAAGCAGTGATGGAACCGGTTTAGGAAGAGGTTCTTCGTCGTCCAGGCTTTCGCTTTCCACATCCAATACACAGGCAGTATATTCTTGTTATGTCCTCTAAGAGATCTTGTGTTCTGCGCGCGGAAAATTAAGCCAGGCTTTGTCATATGGCCTGCTGCATTGCTGCAAACTAGCAGTGATGGAACCGGTTTAGGAAGAGGTTCTTCGTCGTCCAGGCTTTCGCTTTCCACATCCAATACACAGGCAGTATATTCTTGTTATGTCCTCTAAGAGATCTTGTGTTCTGCGCGCGGAAAATTAAGCCAGGCTTTGTCATATGGCCTGCTGCATTGCTGCAAACTAGCAGCGTAATCCGATCTCGATCCCGATCTTCGATCCAAATGAACAGTGCATTCTCCATTTTTAAAATCACTTTATTACGTACATAAGCCGCGTATTTAGCAACAAGAATTCCACCAGTTTGCACTACCTCTATGATCTCAGTTTCTTGTTTCCCTATGTGTCGTACGGTACTTTCGTTGATACCAAACATGAGGCCTGTGGCCGTGTATGTGGTGAGCCCTTCTTGATATTTATCTACAAGCCGCACTTTCTTGTTCAAAGTCATTACTTTCTTGGCACTTCGTTTAGAACCCTTGAGTTTTCACATAAGCACTGTAATATTTTAAGCACAAGTAGTCTAACGCAGACACACACAACACAAAAAAGTCACATGCCGTTCTACTCGGATGACTCTCACTGCGAGACTGAAGACGCGGCTGTGCCATCATCACTCAGGGTGAATGCAGCGAGCAGCAGCCAGATTTTTAGTATTATAAATTTGGCGACCGCCAACGCGAAAACACGAATCCGCGAATATGGACACCCGATTTTACAGTATATACTGAGCGATATGGCCTTAGTCGCTGACTCTCCTAAAACCCAACAACATCAGCAACCCAAACATGCCCAGTTGGATTGAGATCAGAAGAGTTGGACGGCCACGGGAGGACAGAGAATTCATTGTCACGTTCTTGAAACTAATTAGCAACCTGAGCCTTGTGTGCGTGGCGTTTTGTCTTGTTGATGATAGACTCTGGAGTTGTTTGGGCACACTGTTATCATGAACTAGTGCACTTGGTCGGCGACGATAGAAAGCTATTGATTAACGGTGATCAGAAGACCCAGGACATGCCACGAAAACAGTTCCCAAATTTTTTTAAAGATTTTAATCAAAAATTAGATTAGTTCATTTTATGTTTATGAGAACATCATAATGATATTTTGATTTTTGAGCGAGCTAACATTATAGCAGCTGCTAGGAAAATGCAGTGTTGTTTTTGTTTGTTAATTCTGGAACCCTTTTTTTTTTTTTTTTTTTTTTTTTTTCCTTTTTTTGTTATACACACAGGTATCTTGGGAACAGATTACAACTTATAATTAAATGCATTATTCAAAAGCACTTTCGTTGCCATGGAAATCTTAATAGTTGAATTTTCATATGAAATATTGACTTTTTTTTTTGAAGTATCTCTGCGATTACGATGGAAGTTGTCGTCCAATCCTCGACATCGCATCCTGCCGCTATACCAGGAGCTGTCCTTTGCATGAAAATTAAACTCGTCGGCTTTCTGCGACATGTTGCTGTCATTTTGAGCTAGACTAATGCCAACGTTGTCTCACGAGTTCCATGTAGACCGTAGCGTTTGCTACGGCATCCGTGCATTTGTCAAAATGGTGAATTGTCAACTCGTGACAGTTTATGAATGGCTGTGAAGCATAATAGTTTCACTGGACTATTTGCGAGTCGCACTTTTTATTGAAATTAGCGAGTGTTTGTTTACAGCTCTTTGACAAGGCGAACTTGTGGAAATAACTTTTTTTTTTAGCCGACACTGGGTTGTTAATACCTGCTAATACCTTTTTTTCGAACTGATGCAACCTACTATTGGGTAAGAACGTTTGGAACAAATGCCATCTTGTGGCAGGTTAGAACTGAATCCAAACATGAACATGTAATTTTAATATAGTATGGTTGTTGTTATCTTAGCCAGCAAACTCTCTTTAATTTCTTGTCTCTAAGTGTCTCGACTCTAGCCCCATTGCACTGGTAGAGAACAATTCGCAGATTGGCTCTGTGTTGCTATTTCTCTTTACGGTATTGGTTATTTCCCCAAAGAGATTCTGTGACGTTAGTTAGGCTCATATTTGTCTGTTTACCTCCCGACTGGTGTACAACCCCTCATTCTCCCTGTAGGCCACATAAACTCCCGTGATAGTTTATCGAGTTCTGACACCGAACTAGTGACTGGGGGAGGTTAATAATTCAAAGCACGATTCGTCAGCGAGTGATTTATTTTCTGCAAGGCTCTTACTTCATGATTATGGCATGATTGTGTGCAGTGTGTGCAGCACACGTATATGATCGATAAAATTAAATTAATTGTAGCCTTTTTGTCTTCTGTAAGTAAATGAAAATTTGCCGAGCCCGCTTTATCATGTTAGAAACTAATTCGGGGCCATGTTTGCCACGCATACACTTGTAACTCAAATACAGTGGCTACTGAAACTGTAATTGTACAAGGGATATGTTTTTAAGGATTTTTATTTCTTCTTTCAGTTATTTTAAATTTTAATTTGTGTCAAACGTTTCCCTGAATTAATAAACATGATATGGAGACCTCGACAAATTTTAAAGATCATGGTTCCACTTTTGAAAACAGTTTCCGGGTGGAGGAGAGAGGTACCCAGCATGAAAAATAAGTCTTCTGGAACAACCATTACGCAGAAAATTTTCCCTCTCGTGTTACATGAGGTGAAAAATTTCATGTTTATCTTGCTTGTTAGTGTCTAATTCATATAATGCTGACTTCTAAAAGGGTCGCTATTCTATCAAACTTGTTGTGATATTGGACGGTCTGTTGATGATCTATGAAAATTAAAATCTTTAAATTTCTTTAAGTGATTAACTTTTATCTGCTATATCTTTTTTGATTATGAGCGATAAATTAATTAATACAGGGATATCGAAGCAACACAAATCGAAAAACCACAAGAAATGATAAATTACTGGATTATTCTTTGAGTTATGAACACCTCACTTACGACCAACATGCATGCAAATAAATCTCCTTAAAATAAACAGTGTAATATTTTCATGAATAAACAGTGTAATATTTTCATGAATAAACGATTCGAGTATTTATTTTCCTCTAATCGAATATAAATGGATAAAACTGTCTGTACTTTAGTGTCGTTAATAAGGTTTAGTGTCGTTAATAAGGTTTCATCGTACTGTACCTTTGTCAAAAATTCGTGCAAATCTTGGAGAAGATATAGACCACAGCGATGGTGAAACAAAGAATTTGCAGTTCCTCGAGATTGATCTTTAAAATACTAGTCTCCAGGCCACATTTCTGAGCTTCCAATGGAACCAGGCGAATAGATTTACTGACCCTGATAATGCATATTAGAATAAGTTTTCTCTGATGATGGTACATCCTAATGATTTTTCCAATTTTGTTTTGTCTGTTTAAAAGACGCTTAGTGTTTATACAGAAAAAGTGAGGAATGAATAGGCGTACTCCACCGATTGAACTAATTTCAATAAAGTATATCGATATACTTGCAAAAAGAGCTTCAGTAATCCACTTCCCCTACAAAAAATACTTAAATATTTACATAATGCGAAATGTTTTTTGAAATCTTTCTTTATGCAAAAAACGAAATATTTCTCAGGTATGTTTTTATACTTCTTCCCGGTGTATTTCGAAGGTATTTGTTAGAAAGAGAAAACAGATTTTTCTTCTCCAGTTCTCCTTATCTCGAGCACTGCAGGTAAACTCCAGCTAGTCTTCACTTCTGCTACCGCAGGAATGAAAATTTAATCAGTTTGTGATCACAAAAAAGGAGTTATTTGTTCCTTCAGCGTCATCATGATCTTGTCTTTGTCTCTTTTTCCTGTTCATCCCGTCTCTGGGGATGCCATAGCAAAACCACTACCACACAGGCAGCAGTCCAACTTCTTTCAATATCCTGAGTAAACATCATTAAGTTTCCAGCTCCCGGTAAAATATCGGAATGTTGTCGTTCTGAAAACACTTCGCTACTGTGCCAGAGTGTTTATGTGCTTGTGCTTTCGGCCGTGAAGGTGTTTTGTGATAGCTTTGCGAGGAAAGAATATTAAAAAAATAAAAACATATTAAGGAAACATATTCGAAACTTAAAAATCCAAATCCATTTTGATGAGAAAAGGAGTATTGTTATATTCAGAATCTCTACCGGAAAGACAAAAAAGTGATCACTAAGTAATACTATACTAAACCTTTGCTATCTGTTACTATGGAAACAGAAAAATCTGTTTCCTCATATTTGTGTCATTAAGGATCAGTGATAGAAAGATATGGTAGTAAACACCTGTATGCTCCTAACATGTTAAAATGTTCATAGATGAATGGAAAAGGCATCTCCGATCTCTCTTTTTTTCTGTTGCCAGGAGATATTCTCTCTCTTTCTCTGAAAAATTCTCCCCTAAAAATAAAAAAACCTCTATTTATATAAAATTAAAGAGGTCATTGCAAAATGAAAGAGGCTTCTGGAACTTCAGTTTTTTTCTGAATTTTCGCTGAAATACTGAGAGTATTACTCTGAGATGTGTTGAAGAATTGCTCAATTTTGTTTTATTAATTTTTTTTTATCCTCTAAGATGTTCGTTTTTCTTCTTCTCCGAAGACTTCATTTTCTCTTTAATACCATTTGAAGATAGTAAAAAAATTGTGAACTCTAAAATTAATGAATCCCGGGGCGCATTTAGGATTTAAATAGTTAAAAATCTTAAGTTTCAGGGCGGTGACATACTTGTGATTAATATTACACGATATTGTTCTTGTGTGTCGATAATAGCAGCCATGGCTGAAAATCGGTTTATCATTTTAATAGACCGTATTTTTCTTGTTAGAACAGTTAAGAGATGCTCTCGTTTCTAAACGAAAAAAATTAGAAATTTAAGGATCACTCCTGTAAGTAAGATCATAAAATTTACGGGGTTATAAAATCCAAAAAAATAAAAAAAAAAGAGAGAGACAAATCTCTAGATATTTGTGGGGTTTTTAGTTAAACTCGCTTCGTTTAAAATCCATATTAATAACTCAAAATGTATTTCTTGTATATTCGAATAGGAAATTGTCAACAAGGCTTTAGTTTTCAGAAAAGTTTTTATTTGCTAGCTTCCGTTTCAATCTTTTTCTTTCTTTCTGTTCTTAATTTTTAATTAAAAATTTTCCAGCCGAAATGGATCTTTTTTAATTTTAAACATTTAAATAAAAAATCAAATCTAGTGTTGAGAATGATAATTTGTCATACCGAATTAGCAGAATAATTATAAATTATACATGGTTTTGGGCGATTACATTCTGTGTACGAACATCCACCAACGACGGTGCATAATAACATTAATCCTTTTGCGTGCTGAAGTTACGAAACGTTAGTCCTTAAAATCTTTCATAAAACCCGAAGAGCCTCTTAATCTATATTAAAAAGGAATGGTTTAATTTTTCCTTCTTTCTATTACCCGCAAAATCCCCCTCATTGTCATCAGTTTTCAATTTTCTGCGCTCCCTTCTGTCAAGGGGATTTTGTTCGCATAATTCCTCGCAATCAATCTCTTCCTCTTCCCCCCACCTCCACCTTCCATCTCTAAGAAATTACCCTACTTTGTTGCTTATTATGACCGTAATATATCCGTCCAGAGCCCTTGCTGTAGAAGATCGCGTTGACAGCGCAGTTGAGAATTCTACACATGACGTATTTGATTGAACTTCAGCGAAATATTTCGTGATGATTTTCTTGAACATTCTGCTGTTTTGACGTGGGATTTTCTTCTAAAGCTGTTCGGCATGCAAAAATAGAACTCATTTCTAAAGATCACGCGTGCGCGTTATACTTTTGCTATTCCTTCGTTAAATCATTGTACTTTCTTTCCTTTAGCCTACCATAAAATGCACCTGCCTTAAGTAAACTCTCCTCACCCAACTAATTTACTACCATCCACTGTTCCCTGTATCATTTACCTGGCAAAACATATAACCTGGCTCCTGTGGTTTTATGGGTCTGTTACATCGCCTACACAAGTAGCTGTTTAGTGTGGATGCAGCCTAACCTTCTCTCATTCTGCGCTCAGGGACGGTATGTTTACGAGTTACTTCGTTTATTTACAACACGAGACATATTACCACGCGCGCGTGCTAATAATTTAAGAAACGTTGTTGGTGGAGTAGTTGTATTCACGAAAACCATCTAATTTGCATTTTATGTCGGAATTTTGTCTCCTCTCAATGATAAATATGTAAAAGAATGTAAATAAAGACGTGCCTTACATTTATCTTAATTTAAGTAAAAATGCTCGAACAGCCTATTTTTGCATTCACTAACCGGGTAGGACATATAATTGTATTACCGTATTTTTTAGACTATTAGACTTACCAACGTTCTGAAAGTAAAATATAGAAAAACATTTTAATTAGCGCCCAGCTAAAAATGTGCAATAAATGAAAATATCTGATTTTTGAGTCCCCTCGAAAAGTCCCTCTGTACAAGACCCTTTTCAACATTTTCTTTTTTTTTTTTTTTTTTCATATTTTCTATATTCATAGAAATCAGAGTTCCCACCCTGCTTTGTGATAGTATCTCTACTGGAAAGTCAATGCTTTTCCGTGTTCAAGACAACGTAGAAATATGCTTTCTGACTGCCCAGAATGCACCATGAAAAACCTTTGTGTTTTTTAGTTATTTTTAGTGCCCAAAAAGTCAGAATTTCTTCTCTGCTTACTGGTATCATCTTTACTGAAAAACTAGTGTTTTTCGGTGGTTGTCAAGACGAGTTAGAAACATGCATTCTGACTACCGAAAATGTACCCTGAAAATCCTTGATGTTTTCGATATTGGGAAAAAAATCTTCGAACTACAGGACAATTTTTGGCATGCTTTTGCATAAAAAATGCGTCTTAAAGTCCAAAAAATATGATGATCCTCAGTTATGATCCTCAGAATCATGTTAATAAATTTGAAAAATTTGTTCATATTTTTTGTAACGTAGTGTATATACTCTAGTTTTCTTCTTCTAAAACTTTTTCAAAAATTTAGTTTAAGATACCTTTACGATTTTGATAATAGAATAAATAAACGAACAACCAAAAAATTAAATTTTTTTTCACTTCCACTAGATGGAAGGGAAAAATAATCTTCCACTAGATGGCATATTTAGTGTGAGGCGAAAATTCTTTAAAAGTAGTTAATACACTTAGTTAAAATGCTCTTGCTTTAATATTAATTAATCGCAATAATTAAAATTAGTGGAGATTATTTTCTTAGGTAATAAATATCAGTTAGTGATTTAAGTTAAATTCCTTTCATTCTTTTCTCTAGATAATGTTTTTTATTCTTCGATGGGAATTCGCTTTTATTTTTAGATTCAGTTGAAAAATATGAGCAGATGGAGAAAAAAAATAACTCTGTAGAGTGGTAGGGTAGAAATGTCACTTAAAAATGTGAGGGAATTTTTTTATTCTTTACATCTGAAAGTAAAAGAAGATTTTTTATGCTTGATAGCTATGCTATCCATGTCAATCTACTGAACGCCGCAGAGATGGTCGCTCAAGCAACTTTTCCATTGGGTTTGTGTCTCAGTTCGCGTCTTGATAAATAATAACACGAAAAAATAGATATAAAACTTTTCGGGAAGCTGTGTCTGGAAGGCAAACTTTATCAGCTTACTGTCTGGCGCCAATCCTTTTTTATTTGAATACACTTTAGAAGAAAACTTCTACAGATAGAAGTTTAGATGAGAGACAATCGCCATGTCTTTAGCCACTATTCCTTGCTTGGAATAAACACATTGCAGCTGTTCGTTTCTTTGTCAATACTCTCACAAAACGGTGCTCTGATGGGCAAAATGATAAATATGCAACCGGCTTCAGTTTTGTTTCCTTTGTGCCAGCCAAAGAACAGCTTGACAATGAAGCGTCACTGGGATGCAGAGAGACGCTGATTTATTCTACTCAAGTGACGTCTAACTGGATTACTGATGCGTAGATGCGCCTCTCTTGCAACTCTAACTTTTACCAAACTTGACGTCGCCATCAACATATGCAGGTGGTGCGCATTAATTGTCTTAGGGATTACCCAAGTCAGGCGGTCACAACCGGTGCAATTCCCGCTGTCTCCGCCATATTGTTACCTCAGAAATGGGATTATAAGAGGCAGTGATATCAAAGGGAGAGCTTTGTTCTTTGGAACTTGGGTGTTTTCTAGATGTCAAAGGTAGAAGGCGGCTTCATGCTTTATTGGCTACATTGTTCTAAGAGAAACGACGTTCTGCCCTTGCACAGACGTTCTTAATCAGTTCACTCGGGGTGCATTCGGCATCTTTTGCATCGAGAGAAGATTAAGATGATCCCTTGAAATCTCGCTTTCATTAAAGTTCCTTTTGTTGTACCGACAAATTAATTTCATAAGAAGAATCAATATTTTCTATAATCCACATCGTGCCGCTCCATGCAAATATTTCACAGGCAGGAGGAAGAGGAGGGAGAATATCGTGCCTTATGATTAGTTAGTTTAACGAACTCTGGCCCAAGAAAAATTACTTTGAGGAAATTCCGCTAAGGAGATTTAATTTTACGAGCATATTACTTTGGGCAACTGTGTCAGCGTATTATTAATAAATTCCCAGTGAATAATCATCACTCGTGATGCTTGTAGCATTTTTCGTCTTGCCCACTATTAGTTGAATATTTGTTGAGTACTTCAATTTCTGTGCAATTAATTATTTGTAAAGGAAGTGGGTCAGAAACAAAGCGTCTCGACTCGGCATTGCAGACCTAACGTCTCGGCTTATAACGTGTATATGGAACATATCCAACATACGCCATCGATTCTTTAGTGCACCGTTTCCCCTAGCGACTCTATTAAAGAAAGATAAGGGCACTATCGATATTCTATAGGTATATAATGAAACGTTTTGTGTCGAGCTTCCTTAAAATATCTTTGTTTTCAGTATACAAATGATAAAGAACCTTTATTAATTATTGCAGCCCCTGTGAATGTAGCTATAGTGCACGATACGTTTACTGTACAGTGAAACAAACTCGACGCTCTCGTATAAAATTTGTTTCACTGTACATAGATATTATTAAGGTTCCTCAAGATTTTCCCTCTTTAAGCATTAAGTTTGCATTATATATTTTCGTATTTGACATGTCAACGGCGAATTTAAAAATTTAAACAGATAATTTACATTTTAATAATAAATTATGTTAAAAAAAACATGCTGTAGAATTTAGTTCACTTTATTTTAATCATAAAAAGTACTTGAAAATAAGTCAGTTATGGTTGTTTTGTATGTTTTATATTAAATAAATAAATAAATAAATAATTTATAAGTTATTTTATGTCCTCGTGGGTAGCACAGTTGGTTGGATCGTTGTCCTCCCACACCCGATGGAAAAGACCTGAATGCGAATCCTGTCGATAACGTGAGGAATTTTTATGAGCTTTTTTTCACAACGTGGCTGAGTTAGTTTGTCTCAGGCGGGTATCATGGTTTTTTTTCTCCTCGAAACTCGGGTTTTTCGTCCAACAGAAAATCGACGCAGTTTACAGACAATATATATGGAGCAACATGGCCTTAGTCGCTAATGCTCCTAAACTCTACTACAACAACATAATTTATTTTATAATTTTCAACAATTTCTTTTATAATGTTTATTAATGTCACTCAGTTTACCATATTTGTCAGTTTTTACCAGCTGTTTAAAATTTAAAAAATTATCTGATCATTATGACTGCCAGTACCCAGTTGCCTTAAATGATAGTATATAACAGTGCAGTTTGATTATGGAATAGTTTAATGAATATTAGAGACTAGAAAAAGTATTTATTAACGTTTATTGGTACGCTGTTTTCATAGTTTTTTTTATGTGAGTGATGATTCTCCAAAAATGTAGATGTATTTAAAGATCCTGAGTACATATCTTCACTGTGTGAATTGCATTCTGCTTCCTATATTAATATTATTATTGTATTAAAATCAATATTAAAACGTTTGTTATTTAAATAACTGTTTGATTTTAGCAATGTTTTTCCCCTAATATAGCCATAGCTGGAAATTTGAACTGCGTTGATATTGTTGGAATTGAGTATTAATATAAAATAAGGATTTTGGCGAAATATAAAGAGATTAAAAAAAATCCGCCATTTTTTTCTCTATGTTTGCCATTCCCTTGCCTTTTCGGTGATTTTGTGTTGCGAAGATTTTAGTATTACAGGAGAATCTCAATTACCTGAAGTGAAGTAAATGGAACCAGAGACATCTAGAATTATAAGGAATGATAAAAATTAAGATTATTTTATTAAAAATCCTTTAAAATATAATATTGAAATAATTGTATAATTAATGAAAAACGCATGCAAAGATGCATTTTTATGTATTTTATTATTTTTTGCACATTAATATAAAAATCAAAAATACTTTTTTTTTTCATTTGATGTTTAAATAGTTTTTAATGAAAAAGATTAATGTGTTGTTTCGATGCCTGTGTGATTCATGATGTTATTATATAGGTATAATGTCTTGTTTTGCTAGAGGCGACTTAGGATTAAACAGAAGCTGGACTAACGAGACTTGGATTACTGTTATTTTAAAATCAAAAGTTAGGTTCTCTTCCAACACTAGGCAGCGGTTTCATAATTATCTATCCTTTCATAACATTTAATGATGTTTTCAAGATACCTTCGTTTGTTCATTTTAAGTGCAGTTTCTGATTTGGTTTAATACCGTATTAAAATTGTGCCCTTCACAGACTTTTATTACTATTTGAATGGAATCTGACATCACTATTTTTTGCGGAAATGCTCATGTTTTTTTCATGTGTGTGTGTGTGCGTTTCGGTTGATTTTGTATAAATGGTTTTTATCATGTTCATTCCCATTTTATTCATGATTACTGTTTCTTATCACTGAGGAAGGACACATATAACCGGCCCGAAAAGTTTGTTAATCAAAAACAGTGCAAAGATTACATGGCACATTCTTATTACGGATATATATGTATACTTCGCTTTATGGTATGATTTTTTTATTATTCAGGAAGACTTGAGGATGAGTAGTACATCCAAGAGTCTTTAACTATCCGTGTTCCATGTTTAATAATGCATGGTTGACGCTTTCGTCTAAGAACTTTTCTGTGCTAGGGCGAAAATAGAGAGAGTTATGCAGTTGAAAAAATGTGCTAATAAATACTGTATATAATTTATTATAGCCTTTTTTTAAGGAATTTTAAAATTCAAGAGCTTAGGTTCGTCGGTTTTCTAAAAGAACCGAATAGCTTAGAACCGAAAGTTTAGAGTAAAAAAAAATTAGCAACAAATTTTAGCGTGTGCTAATAAAAAGAGAAATGTAGGATAAAACATTCAAAGGTTGGTTTTTAAATTTTATTTGTTGATTTATTTATTGATTTGTTTACCTTATATCTGATTTTTTAAACTTCATTTTTAACTATTCCTTTTTTCCATAAATTTTCTCTTAAAATTGGAAAAAACGAAGGACTAGGAACTGTTAGGAAATTTTTCTTTTACATTTAGAAAGCTCATTATCTGAAAGACGCTCATCTTTGGTAATTTTATGTACGGAATTTATTTTCCCCGGCCTTTGATTATGCGCTGTCTATCTTGTTATGCCAACCCTGTTTTACAGCAGACATTTCGACAAAACGTGAGCTTATTATTTAGGCCCTGTTAGGTGCAGAGGCCCTCGAACTTATCCTTGCCATTCTTGTTTCTCTCTGATCAACGGTGCCTGACAGCCTTCGTTGGTTTCCGCACTTAATAAGATGGTCTATCATTCGGTTGCCCTAGAGAGTCTCTCTCTCTCTCTTTCTCTTGCTCTTCCCCCATACTTCCCCAGCTTGTGTCGTATTTTCTTTGTTCCCATCTTTTGCAACTACTGCACAAAGAAAGACCTAGGGAAGGCAAGCGAACAGTTGTACAACGTTGTAGATTGATTAGGAAAATTAATTTAGAGCGGGATAAACCGTAGCCGAAGTAAGTCGAAGGTTGTAAAATAAAATTAAACAAAGTTTCTCGAACAAGAAACTCTTTTTCTCTTGAACAGCGGGGAGGAGAATTTCTTCGAAATCAAATGACAGATATTTTGTTAGCATTGCTGCTGTTTGTCTCACCTGTGCCACTTTAATATCGTCTTTCTGATTCTCTGTGAGCATCGCAAGAAAATATCTAAGATTTGAAATTTTGTATGGCATTTCTTTTCAAGATTTCTTAGTATATCTGGCTGTGTCTTGTATATTTTTGGTATATCAGAAGAAATGCATTCTCCATTCTTTTCCCTTTTTTTCTCTTTTGTTTCGTAAATGATAGTTATTTTGATTGTTTTCTTGCGAAAAGAACTCTCTGTCCATAAGAATTTCGTTTACATTTTCTTCCGTGCACCTTGCAACTTGGTGATTGAGATCACGACATATAGAGGAAGAGCAATGATCTAGAATTTCGTGCGTAATGTTATTCGGAGCGCTCTTTATTTTCAACAAAAGATATCGAGGATAGATAGTATAGTTAAATGGTTTAGGATAACGTAGAGATCATATCGAAAAAGACATGATCAAGAATTCACGCATCAGTACCAAAATCTAGTAGAGATGCTTTTGTTCGAAAATAGAAACCTAAATAACATCTATATCTAGAAGAACCAACTACGCAAAGGAACTGGGGCGTATCAGTAAGTCTTATTCCTTTAAGAATAGAATTGTAACAAAGGGCAGAACCTTCCAGGATCTTTATAATGAAAGCCTATTTCGTTTCTGTATCGTTGACTGGTTTAATATTAATGTACTTTCCCGAATTAACAAATATTAAGTGGAATATTAAATTACGTTTACTAAGAAATGCCAGTACGATTAATTTGCGTGTATTTACTTAATCACGAATATCAAAACGAACTAGCTTTATACCGAGTTTCTAATTTTGTTGCAAGCTTGGAGGAAAACTTGACTAATTATTAAAACATGTTTTAGCTATAGCTTGATACTATAAGCTGTAAAGAAATTATTCACCTGATTATTCGCTATGAAATTCTACTAATCATTTCGAATGAGTGAGAGATCCTGATAATAATATAATGGAAAAATTGGTTCGAGCCCCGTCGATGACGAGAGGAATTTTTATGGGCCTTTTTCATAACATGGTTGAGTTAGTCAGTCTCGGGCGATGGTAGCATTGTTTTTTTCTGTCGAAAACTCGGGATTTTCGTACAGCAAACACAAAATCGACCACAGAACACACGCAATGTACAGACGGTATACGCGTAGCAATATGGCCTTAGTCGCTAATGCTCCTAAAACCCAATAATAATAATAAGAACAACAACAACAACAACATTGAAAAAATAACTTAAAATAATCGATATTCAGTAAAGCCAATTTGGCTGTGATCTGGTAAATATTTTCAGAATCAAAAATGTGAGCACAAATAAGAAATAATTGAACTGATTTCAAACAATACAGATGCCATGATGATATTTATTTTTGTTTTACGCTACAAATAGTAATTAAAAGGACCAATATCTTGATATAATAATAAAAAAATGTTTGTCTGATAATAAGATAGAAGTTAAAATGTTCAAATGGCTGTCATAGAGAACGTAGTCCAGTTTCAGAGCGTGGTAACTATTAAAGAGTCCATCTGAAATGCTCACATTGTTCCATCAAGCCTATAGTGAGGATTTAACAAAAACACAGCACGAGCAAAAGGAAAGTGTTATTGGATGTTTAATATCTTTTTTTGATCACAAAGACATCGTGTATCTCGAATTTTTGTGAAAAGGCCAAGTTATTATAAAGAGGTTTACGTTGAAGTTGTAATTCATCTGAGAGATGCAATGAGAAGAAAAGCACTGGAGAAAGGTCCTTGAGTAGATGGATTTTACTGTCTCTGACAATATATCTGCACGAAGATCCATTTTAGTTTAAAAATGGAAAAAAAGGCAACAAACATTTACTATTAGGACACGTATTGCCTTTAACTGTTACTCATGCTGTAAATGAGAGTTAAACGACCCTATATGATTCTTATTCCGCTTCGCAATTTATCGTCTGATGACTTTTAAATCGTGTGATAATTTTTAAATCGTCTGATCATTTTTAAACAGTCTGAATTTTAGATCGTCTGGTGATAGTTAAGTCGTCTGATAATTTTTAAATAGTCTGATTTTTAAATTGTATTAAATCAGGCTAAAAGTAACGAAACGACCATTGAATGAACAACATAGACCTAAACAAGTATTCGTAAAAGTTACTGGAGCAAATATCAGATTTAAAACGCCTATCACAGACTACATGTAGACAATACACAACAAAATTATGGGACTATATAAGGCATAAAGACGTTGCCATGAACTCTTTTGCGATATTTTTGGCTCTTATATCGCCCATTAATGGCCCAATTTTTATTTAGATAGATATATGTTTTTGCTTGGATTGTAGCTTCATTATTGTTCATCTACCCGCGAATATAAAAGTTGTTTGTGCAAAATCAATAAAAACGAAGTAGATGCGCACGACCCAGGTTAATCAAAACGGTTCCCATGGATATTGTTGCCTGGTTATGACGTCACCTTTGTTTCTTGCTGACGGGCAGATTGCTTATGTCGCTCTCACTTAATATCTTCCAACCAATAATTTCCCACAAGTAACTGTATTGTCATGCAGATGGCGCTATGGGACAATTTCGCCATCTAGTGGTAGAGTGATGCAATTGGATTAAATATCAAAGAAGTTAAATTTTTTAGTATTGTATACATTTAAGAAATACTTTTAACAGTTTTATAGTAGATACTTTCACTTAATATCTTTCAATATTTTCTCTCTTCCAATTAGGAGCCCTTTTGACCCTTTTTTTTTTTTTTTGTTCTTTTTTATGTATTTATTTTTTAGTTGATATTAGGGTGGCTGGTCGGTTAGTAGATTAGTTAATCTTCTTCTACCCCACTCCCCTCTTTCTAACCACCTAATTTTAGGGACCCCTCCGCTGGAGACCTCGAGGGTGCTTAATGTCAGCATGATTTGATTAGGAAATGGCTAGACTAGACGGGTCTTACAAACGAAGTAGCTCCGGGAGTTGAAGTGCGATCCCTTCCCCACCCCCGCACCCCTCTGCTCTTTCTCTCTGTACATGCTTTGCAGCTCTCTTCCGCCTCATTAAACAGATGCAGTGGGCCAGCCCGGCTGCTCGAGAGATGGATGGCGATCTTCTGATTGGAGGAGATCGAGACGCGCGTGAAGGATGTTTCGGAAATTGACGAGTTCGTCCCTGTTATAGGAGCAGCAGGATGACAGAAGCTTTTCTGCTTGGCGGGATGGGATGAGGGATGGAGAGAGAGCAGAAACACGGAAAACCCATCTGTGTTGGATGAAGTGAAGGAAGAAGAAAGATAAAAAAAAGATAATAAAATGCAGGGAAATAAATGACAATAAGTTAGCGCCGGGCGTGTTTAAACGTGGGATTTTTCTTGTAGTCGCTCTCCTTTGTGCGTTACGGGTGAAGTGATTCCTGATTATTCCAATTGAAACCTTAGGAGTGACAGAAAAAATTACAGCGGATGCTCACAACCTGACAATGTTGTAAGAGGATTTGAAGGCACCGTTCGCAATTCGGCGTTAGAACGGCTCACTTGGCAGCCAATAGTTATTATTAATGGTTTTATCATTTTTCGCCAGATGGCGCTGGCTATTTGTAATGTAGGGTACTTGAGAATGAAATGTCCCCTGTTTTGACGTAGTGCGGTATTTCGATATCCAAGAAGAAGAGGGTCTCACGAAAAGCCAACGTTGACTTCAACTCCGTTACTATAGTGACGGAAATTAGCATCTTTTCTTGACTTATTTTGATGGAGTGGAAAGGCTTCTGTCGATCCACGCGTGTGTCTTGACAAAGTACATTGGTGTAGCGCCACCTGCTGCTAGAACTCGGTCCCGATAATGAACCGGGGTTTGTTTATGACTTTCATTCGTGGATGACCAGCGAGAACATACGTCATGATACTGTCTTCCACGAAGGCTCATATTTCTTGGCGACTGACGAAGTGAATGGTTCTGTGAAAGGGCACCACATATCACTGTGATAAAACCGAAATAGAATCGGGAAAGGGCAGCTCTGTTATTTTAATATTTTCATTTTCTTCAAGATAGCGACTCCTTGAATACATGCATTTTTTGGAACTGGATGCCAAGTGGGTTGGAAAGGAAGGAAGAGACATGAAAGGAGAAACGAACAGATTGCGAAAGAAATATTAAGAGTAAAAGCAGAAGAAATGTGAAAGGAAGTTTAAGATATGATATTAGTTAAAGATACGAAGGTAGTGGAAGAACCAATATCTTTCATCTACTTTACGTATGGAGCATGCGCCAAACAATTTACTGTTCTCTTTTCACTACCGAATCTTTGCAGTCTGAATCAGCCCCAAAATAAAAATAAAAAAAGCCCTTAATTGCAAATTGGAGGTTGAAGAAAATCTTTTCTGCTTGAACTAGTTCTTTGGATTCGTTGGAATCCGAACAGTGAATTGTTATTTGAAGTCTTGTGTTGCCTGAAGGTGGTCATGACATAAATACGAATGCCAAAACAGTAGATGCCAATATTTTATTGGCATCTACCGTTTAGGCAGATAAGTTCTAATCCTTCTTCTGGAAAATAAAAATATATTGTAATAAAGAAACATTATATATTTAACTAAAATAAAATAATTTAAAGTAAGAGATGGATTTTAACATTCTTAGTGCAGAATAAATTTCGTTATTTCATAGGATAGTGCATTCATTCTGTAGAAAAAGGAAATATAAGAGGTGGAGACATGTCGGTATGGCAACAAAGAAAAAGTCTGAAAGATAACAAAAGAGATTATCATTTTAAGAGCACGCGACGGGCTTGTAGAGTTGTTTGTTAACGTGACGGATCCAAGCCACGTGGAAAATTTTAATCCCACCACGTCAGCATTATTCCCTTGGAGCCATGGAGTGGGCGTGGTTCGGGTAAGCAAAATTTCAGCACCAGAAGACCTTTATGACACGGACCATTGGCATCTTCACCTCCTAACTTTGCTCTCTGCCTCCAGTGGACCGCGTCCCGGACATTTCGTTCGCCTCGCGAGATGCGACGCAGTTTGATTGATTGCATTTCTTCAGCGAAACATCCAACAACAAGACGTGGCTGCAGATGGTTATAGGTCAAATATCAACGTTATCAGCAAAACACATGCCTCGGCACTAGCCACTAAGGCATTCAGAATGCGTACACTGAGTGCCACAAGTAAAAAGACGTTCAGTCATGCGCGTTTTGGTGGATACTTGATTGCTAGAAGCGGTTCCTCGAGTAAATCAAGAATTGGAAGGCCGATTACCATCACATCGCTCACGCTGTGAATAAATAACAACAACTTACACTTGGAATTTCCCTCTTCGTATCTTGACGCTTACGTCTGTTCAAGGACGCATAAGCGTATGGCTGGTCTAAATTATTCTTCGTGTTTGTTTCTCCTCTTTCCTGTTCGTTCATGGGTCGAGCGTTACGAGAATCACTCCGCATAGACTGCTCGGCCATCCCACAAATAGCTGGCGATGCCATCTTAGCGGGAGTTAAAAAGGGTGGACGGGGCTCGAAAATGAAGCGATGTCTCTGGAGTACTTTGGAGGAGAATTGCCTCCGAACCGCTGGGCAGCTAGTGGAATGGTAAACACCCCTGTCAACCTCCTCCTGATAAATTAGCGTGGGGAACACAAAAGAAGAGGGTTTGTGCCGTAAATACAAATTGAAGCTCGCAAAAAAGTTTCGCTGCACTGTGTGAAGGATGTTTAGGTCTGGCTATGGGCAGATAAGTTTAATAAAATGCTCGCACACGATTTTCGGATCTGCTCCAAGATGCTTTTATTTATTACACTTTCTCACTTTCTGCCCAAGATTTTCTGTGTTTCGTGTTGCTTCATTTTTCTTTTTTGGGAAGATCGCGGTTTTCTTTTCGGATTGGATTCATCGTGTAAACTTTTGTTTATATTAATCCATCCATTTGTCTATCTGTCTGCCTCTGTTTTGTTCCGCTCTCTCTCTCACTTTGTTTCTCTATGCTGTCTAACATTTTCTATTCACAAATTTTTTTCTGCTTTCCATTTGTTGTCTGCTTTGTCTTTTCTAATCTGCAGTTAATCACCCGTCTCGCTCCGTTTTCCTCTTTCTATTTATCTATTTCTAATCAGCATTTATTCTCCTTATCCGTTTCTCTCTCTCTCTCTCTCTGTTTAATTTGCATCTATTCATATTTCTCTCTTTATTTTTTCTAGTCTCCGTTTAACTGTCTCTCTCCTTTTAATCTACATATATTCTTCTTTCCCTCTTTTTCCCTTTATTCTCCTCTCTACCTCTCTCTGTGTTTCCTTTTCATTTGTTTCTGTGTTTACTATTTTGTATTTCTTCTCTCCTCTATTTCTTTTTCTAATCTTCGTTTATTCCCCCTTTTCTCTCGCTCTCTGACACACACACACACACACACACACACACACACACACACACACACACACACACACACACACACACACACACACACACACACTTCATTCATATACTGTTCTCCAACTAATTATTTTTTTCCACACTCTGTACATGAATTTTTCCCGTATAATCTGTATGGAAAAAGGAATAATAATTGCTGTATTTCTGTTTGTTCGATTTTAATAAAATTTGGTACGGCTCGACAAACCTTTCTAAAAGAACTAATTATAAAATTTCATGAAAATCTGTTGACTAGGAATCGAATTGTTACATGAGGACGGACAGATAGACCGACGGATATGGTGAAGACAGTTGGTATTCATGCATATATATGTAAATGCGCCTAAAAAGAGAATAGATATATAAACATCAACAGAGATAGATAAATAAACGTGAACGGAGATTGATAGATAAACTCGTATTTCTGGTTCATGTTTATCAATGATCCTCTTCTTTTCTGATTAATATTTTACAATTAATTAATAAATCTTTATTTTTTGCTCTATTTCTGCATCTTTCAATCTACACTTATTCCTCTCTCTCTCTCTCTCTGTCTCTCTCTCTCTCTCTCTCTCTCTCTCTCTCTCTCTCTCTCTCTCTACACGTTTAATTGCAATCATTCTGATGCGGAGATGGAAGAATTCTTAATAAAATCGAGCATCGTCTCTAGGTGCCATCGTAAGTCGATCTGTGTGCTGGGCAGATGCTGTTATTGCTATTGGCCGTAAAGTTGTCCTGATGTTGCAATTTACACAGCCCCGAGGGCCTGGAATGTGTTAATGATAGTTGACCACTCCTACAACCTGATCATAGGATCTCCATTACTTGGCTGGACCCCATTACTGAATAGTCGATGGAGAAATAACTAGAACTCCCCCACTTACATCCCTACGTTTGACAAACCATTAGTGTCGTGGCTGTCAGCGACTCCACACACGCACATTAGATGATGGGAGCAGAAGAAAATTATTTTCGTTTTGTGCCTAGCAGTAATCAAATTTTCTAGTCTAAATGTATACATCAGTATACGCTGAAGAATGTGCACAAAAATTGATCGATCTCTTGTGGTGCCACCTCTACTTATATATCAAGCTGAGCAGTTATCTTGATTCATTAATTTTTAGGTTATTTAGATAGTTTAGATAATTTTTTAAACTAAATATGGGTAAATAGCTTCATTAATTTTGTGGAAGGTATTAACGAGGTATGTATATTCAAATTTAAATAAAATTAGACGCGACTCCAGCTCCACGTTCATTTTGCAAATTTGAATGGTGTATGTATTGAGTCCCAAAAGTAGAAATACTTAAAATATATTCCCTGCCATTAGGCTCGTTCAATATACTAAATAAAACTGCACAAATGTCATCGTTTTGGATCCAGCTTGGAGTATCCTTACGTAAGTATCAAGACAGAATTTTAGAGGATGTTTTTTGACGAAGTTGAAAGGAACTATCTTCTGTTGCTGAGTATTTTTTTTTGTCATTCCTTCGCCATGCTACTTCAGAAGGCAGTCATACATCGTTTACACTATCCGTAAGTTTTTTTTTGGTTGTTTAACAACTACAATCGATATACACTCCTGTCGGCTTGAAGCACGATTGTACGATAAATTGGAAATTTCTCGTACAATCGTCCCTCTCAGCTTTGAGAGGTTATCACGCAGTGTTGCTTGAATCACAAACGCTGTGTGCGCTTATGCATTGTCTTGGTGCAAGATGACTCCTTTGGCCAATTTCCCGCGCTTCTGGAGCTTCAATTCCTCGCGGAAACGTCTCAGCGTTACTAATTAAAATTATAGAATAATATTGGAATAAAGGAATGCTGAAAAGTTATGAAAACCTTAATTTTTCAACATAGTTCCCCCCCCCCCCACCAAATCTGGCACGATCCACTACCTTTCGTAACCCGCTCAAATAAAATTCAGAAGATTTTGACTCAAACCATTTTTGAGTGTGTCCATCATAGCATTGTCACTTTCGAATTTCTCTTCTGTCAAGTCCTTTTTGAGATTTGGAAATAGAAAACAGTCAGATTGAATCAAATCAATTCAACATCTCCCGCTTCTGATCTGCACTGAATGCCGATCAGAAGCGGGAGATGTTGAATGTTGTCTCGATAAGCTGCAGTGTTATTCTGAGGTCTTGTATTATGAGGTCATGGAGCATCCAAATTTGGTATGGACACGGTAACCGGCCTCCTCCCACTGCGGGGGTGCATCTTCAACACTGTTTCGTCCACGCTTAAATTCAGCAACCCAGTTTTTGACCGTGGCATATGAAGGACAAGATTCTCTTAATGTTTTCTGCATGTCTTCATGAATTCCTTTCTAGGACATTCCTTTTAAATGAAGGTACTCGATGACTGCACGATACTTGATTCTCGCAACCACCGCCATCTCCATTCACCTTTCACACTTCAACGAACTCAGTAAAGGAGAAGAATATAGTTACAAACCTGAAATTTTCTGTGAACACACAGGAAAAGCCACAGCACAGATTGGCAATAAGGTCTTTCAAGAAAACTTTTGCGATCTATATTCGGCTAAGACTTTGCACTCTTCCCGTCCCCCGTAAATTCCCACATTTTCTTGCGTGTCAAGTCCTTTTTCGTAAGGCTTTCATCTTCGTACACACCACTGGAACGCCTAGTGTTGAAAAATGCTTTGAATGTGCCGACTTGCTGCTACAATGTTCATGGATATTCAGTGCAAGCCAGTTGATATTACCGTCAACACATCATGATTCATCGGCTTCTGCGAAATACGATAATCAAACTTCATCCCCCCCCGACTCTTATCGAGAGAAACCTCATCCTCATATCTCTTTCTGATGCGGACGTTGAAACCCTACACCTATATCACAAATCAACGTCTTTCGAACCTCATATCCGAGGGTGCATATTAATAGTTTCTGGGACCATGGCAGTCGCCCAGTAGCTCATATCAAATGTAGATTGGCTGTCAAATCCAAGTGTTTTCTGGGTTATCCATCTTACGCGATGGTCTACTGATTCTATTTGACGGTCATTATAAGCACGAAGAGTTGAACAGTATCTCTGTTTGCTTTCGGTCTCATTTATCAGTTCTATTTGCAATTATAATCGGATATTAGGTATCCAATGCTGTCTAGGAGGAGGATAAGTAATGTTATCAAAGTAATCACAGCCACAATTTATTCACTATCCAAACAGCTATTTTTAACTCCTATAGAATCTGTTTTTTCTCTGCACATTCGCTATGTAATCTATTTTCGTGGTGATGTTTATTATATTCTCTCCCTCTCTCTCTCTCCCTCTCTCTCTCTGTCTCTCTCTATCTTGTTGAACTCCTTTGACCGTTTGGTCGTCCCGGAGTATAAACAGAAAATTTATTTATTTTTATTTATAAGAATGTATGAATATCTTTGTGGGTTAAACCGATTTACTATGCTGGTTTAGAAAATAAACTATTTGCATTTTTATTATACTTCGACAGTGTTTAAGAGAATAAAATGTAAAGGATGGATTATAAGAACTTACAGCGAGTTTCTGTGTTGAATATTTTCAATGCATTTAATGCTTTAGTCTTTTGGAGCTCCACAAAAAATCGGAAATTTATTTGAGAAAATATGAATCTGTTAAGAGAGGAATTTATGGAATTGAGATGCTTAAAAGCCGTGATATAAAACTTAATATTTAAAAATGTAGAAGAAAGAAATTGGCACATAAATATTCTAGATGTTTGTCTAGATTTGTTCCTAGATGGCAGCACCTACTCTTTCAGACGCGTTATAAAGTTTATATGGATTAAAATACTTTGGGCTATCGTGTGCAGGAGTAACGGCGTTTAAATAATTTGACATTTAGTTGAATTCCTTAATAATTATCCTCCCAGAATAACCATCTGGTGCTTTCTTATCATTTTTTTATTTCCGGAAGTGTTTTCTAAAAACACAATTTTCTCTGTAATTGGAAAAGTAGCAAAAAAGCTGATAAGAGTTTCTTGTGAAATCATTTCCGGTTTGACTGCATTGAATTTCCGTTATTCTTCGTGCGACGCCATCTATGGGCAACGGGAAAAAAATCGGAAACATTGGGAGCAACTTCAAAGAAAGGGAGGAGTCGACAGTTAATCGTCGGGAGTCGGAGCCCGCAGCTATTGTAAATTTTCTTCATGGTCGCCGCTCCGGGTGGATGACCGCTGCTGGACGAAACGGTCGGAGTGTAGACGCCATGATACAGTGGCTACACGGCTTATATACGCCCACACTGCCACCACAGCGTCCTGAGCTTGATTTTATGATCTGTGATTGCCGAGTTCGAAGTGATATATGCCCGCTCTCCACACAGTCGTGTGATAGGCGCCGACTGATTGCATGCGCAGCTTCTGATGTTGCAAAAAGTTGGATGAACTCAACTGCCGACCAGCTTCGCGACATTTCTCTGCGGGGAAAAATCGCTCTACACATTCTCATAAAATAAAAATACATCGGAGGAAAGCGCCATTAGGATTGGAGTGGAAAAAAAAAAAAAACACTGTCAGAACTGCATCAAATGTGTTCTGCCTCTCGAGACAACAGAACTGAATGCAGGAATCCGCTCCTTATCTTAAACTTCAAACTTCCTGAGAGTTTGTTTTAATGGAAATAAAAGTTGAGATTCTATTTCTGTCTGCGTCTGTATAGTTTCAAATGGAATTTTAAGAAACATGGGTTGCAAGATTCCTAACACACACACGCACACACTTTCTCTCTCTCTCTCTCTGCTGTTTTATGTATCTGTTTCTTCCCTCTTCTTTTCTCTCTATCTTTATATATATATATATATATATATATATATATATATATATATGATGTTCTTCAATAAAAAGAGACATTCTTTTTAAGATAACATTTATCACTTTTGTTAAAGTATAAAAATATTACTAAATAGAAAAAAACAATTGGGGGCTCTACCCCTCCTTGTTCCTCTTTCCCGCATAATTCGTGTTCTCGACTCGCCAACTGTTTTTTTTCCTCAGTATAAATTTCATGTAATGGTAGCTATAAATAAACAATAAAGTAAAGCTTTCACAATCTGTTTCTTCAAACCCAGTTTGATGTGCGGAGTGGGCGGAAGGAGGACAATTTTGGCGTCTACCAGTGGTTTATGAACTCTGTTCTTTAATTCAGGCAACAAACTGTCTCTCTTTGGCTAGACCTTGACATTCTAGTATTTACTCCTCCCCAACTATCGCACTCACACAAAAAAAAATGGCATTTCTATAAAGTCAGATTGCTGTCCAACTAACATACCTATTACTTTAAAGTCAGCGTAGGCTAACTAACTATGTTCTTCATACTTAATATTTGTCAACAACTTCTTCAAGTTCTCATATGATTCTTTCAGATGCACAGAGAGAGCTACCGGAATTGACTCATATTTATTTCCATTGTGGAACAACACACCTTTGAGACTCCTCTTTGATAAGTCAATAAAAAGTCCACTGTGTAGGATTGCAATTAATTCCTAAATAGTTCATTTATATTACCAAAAAAACATAGAATCATCCTCAGAAAAGTAGGGGACTAATTCTTGTTCTCTGTGTCTGTACATTAAGAAAAACGTCCCATGTGCTAGAAGATTTTTGACTACGTGTACATCACGGCCCATACAAAAAAGAGAGCGATATTTCTGCAGAACTGTCTCCTTTAATCTATTACTGCGGCCTCTAAACGAGTTGCACTAGTATTGCACTACTTTCAGACAGATGGCTTGCCAATTGGTTAAATGGTCATTTTTTAAAAATATGAGATCACTGCGAGAGCCTCTTTCAGGACTAACTGGTCCCTCATTAGATAGCAGGTGGAATCTAGCGACAACACAGTTGTAAAAAACAGTTGGGAGCTGCCATGGGATATACGAAATCAGAGTTTTCAAAGTGAAAAGTCACTAGGGCAACTCATTACAAAGGAAAGTTTTTGTTCTGTTGTGAAAATCAAGAACGTCTTATTTTTCGTGCAGTTTAAATCCTGTTTGCAAAAACAAATGAAATGGCGAGATCGTCATTATAAATGTTTATAGATGTAAACAAGTTCAGTTGTGTTTATTTTCATGTTTATTGAGATATTCTCGTCAGAAACTGCTCAACCACTAGGTCGACTACCTCTCTACAATCCGGCACCTCCTTCTCAGACTCCGAGGATGCCGGAGTTTAAAGTTCATTTGTGTCTGTTTCTCCCTTTTTCTAGCTGTTACCCTCCCTCTCTTTCTCCGTCTCTTTCTGTGAATACAAAATTTTAGATTCACAAAGATTCTTCTTTTTAAGAATACCGACACTAACATAGGATTTTCAATAAAATGTTTATTTATTTTATGGGAATAGTACACTCAACACCTCCCCGCCCCACACTCTCAGTATCACGTCTTGGTCTCTTCTGCTAGCTAGAAAAGGAAACACCATTAAGCATTCGATACTATACGAGAAGCTTTTTATGGCTGGGACTTGCTTCACAATCCACGACGCAAAAAGATTCCTCAACAGAGAAGACATTTGCTACAATGAAGTGGCGAACTGAAAGCCACCTGTTAACAGTCCCATATGAGTATCTCACGGTGGTAGTTAAAACGAACGCCTGCTGAACCCGGACGCACACCAACAGATCGGAAGTGACTCGCGCAGCAGCTGATTCGACTGCAGAGCACGCTTTATGAAGCCGAAACAGAATTTTTGCGGTGGAGAGAAAAAGCGAAAAATCCATGATGGAATAAGAAAGTATTGTACGTGGAGGAGAAGCGATCCGAATGTGGTGCTAGGGGTATGTAAAGCAACTTGCCAGAGAGAGAGAGAGAGAGGCGGGATAAAATAGGAAGTGTACGGAGGTATAGAAGAGATTCCTCTGGTGAGGAATCTCTTAGAAATCTTCGCAAACAGAATTCACCGAAAACGGACCCTAGGGCAGATAACAGCACATAAAATGATCTTTTTTCACTTCACAACCCACCATGGTTCACTTCATCAGGGCGTTCGTAATTAACCACTAATTAGAACGCTCTTCTCAGACAATACACCTAATTAGGAAACCGAAATTAATTGTTTCTCCGCATCAGTTCATCCATTGCCGTGGCTGTCCGATCTTTATCCGTCCTCGGTTGCGATAGGAGTTTTGGTGCTGCCTAAAATAAACTTCAATGGCGACCCTCTCTCACCAGGAAGACATACTCGATGAATCCGATGATACAAACAAGCAATTTCCTGCCCAACGAAGAGGCTCGGCGTTGTTCTGTGTGCTGTGACGCACATCCAACATCCAGGTATTGATCTTCCTTCCGATTACTCCTTCTGTTCTTCCGGCCGCTTTTCCTGGTGCTTCAACAAGCGCCAACATTCCTCCATCTCCTGTCTCAGCAGGAACCAATCCATTTCGCGATCTTTTAGGCAGTTTCCATCCTGACCGCCAGGTGGTGTGTGTGCTTGTAGGGTGCGAACACCCCTAATTGATGAAAGAATAAGTCGAGATCGAATCAAATTAAGCAAAGCGTTATCCTTGAGGGAAATTTGATTTATTCATTGTTCCCCGAAGCGTAATTAATGGTCGGGGTCATAAATCAGTCAGTCGACCTCCCATCTCTGGCTAATCCTAAGAAATTCACTTCCTCACTGCTTTCACTGCAAGCAATGGCGCCACTCCCCAACATGGTGAATTTTATTTGCATAATTATGTCGTTGTGTTGTCTGGAGGTGGAGACAGACTGCCTCCTTCATGCTAAGCAACGTCCCGCTGATTCAAAGGAAACAAAATTAACTTTCCAGTATCGGAAGATTAGCAACAGTTCACTCATTAGACACCTCGTCTGTTTGTCTGTCCATCCGTCGATGGAATATAGATAAAAAGGAACAGCTTCTGTGTCTTATACTCTGTCTCGATTTCAATCTTGAGTATGCAAATATGTCTTATCAATTATTGACCCATTGGACTACCTCCTTTCTAATAGAAGCATTTGAGAGGCAATCGAGTGGGGTAGTGTACAACAAACACCCTGAAGGAAGGGAGGGGAAAAAAAAAACAGGAAGGAAGCGAAGTGCAGTCATTTGTGTGTGATCTGAGATGCTGCCAACAAAACAGCCTCTTTTATTTTCTTGACGACCGCAAAATTTGGGCAGCATTAAAATGTATGAAAGTGGCAGGATGTCTGGCTGCATGCCAACTTCTAGGTGGCAGAGAGGACGTTAGGGGAGTTCGTCCTTCATTCTCTCTCTTTCTCTCTCTCCGCTTAGCGGGAGACATGTGTTCCCGTGATGGAGAGAAAGTGTCAAGTTTCCAGTTGGTTAGACCCACTAATCTTCCTCCTGGTTTCAGGGGACGTCTCGTACTCTTCTCCTCCCTCGGAATTTTGTAATGGAACTTGGAAGGCCGTTTTTCTTGATCGCTCCGAGCGTACGGAAAGAACGAATTACCGATTGAACGAATGAAGAAAAAAAGCCTACCGATAGAAAGAATGAGTTAAAAGGAAAGGTAAAGGAGAAAGTGGAAATGAAAAAGAAAAAAAAAAAAAAAGTTCTATTCAGTCACTCGAACTTACTTCGTTCAATTTTTTTCTTTAATCGAGTCCCTACAGCGCCACACTGCGAGTAATTTTGGGATTATTGAGGAATGCCACCATTCGGTATAAAAAGCACATCGGCATTTACACCCACCTTCTTTTTTTGTCGTTTCAACTGGATTTCTTCTCTTCCTTTTCTTATGGCTAGGCTGCACGGAGCTACCGGGTCTACCATAGCAAATTCTTCGAGTCCTAACCTCACAGTCTGCTGGCCACGAAGGTTGAACAAAACTCACTTTCTTCGGCAGATTCCTCCCTGCATTAGTCCGCTAGCTGGTCGACAAGAGTCAATGACCTATCGGGCCGCAATCAGAGTCGCTCTGGCTGAGTATCCTTCGCTACTCTATCAACGCTTTTATTACTCATAGTTTTCTTTTCGAAATTTGCAACCCCTTCCCTTCAAGCAGCTCTCCGTTTGTTCGTGCTATTTGTTGCTCAAAATTGTGCGCGTGCATTCCCTGATCACCCTTTTCTCATGAGACATCGCTAGATAAATTAAAAAGCGCGAAACAAAAATTGACTTTAAAACATATGTTCTTTTACGCAAACAGTAAGTTTTCATAATGATGGGAGTATATTTTTGTTTCTTCTCTTTTACATGAAAAACAAATTATATAAATTACTTCGTTTTAAATTTTGTATAAAATGGTCCTTAATTATACAAGGGATTCTTATTGCAGTTTTCGTCCAGTAGAAGGCAGTAATATCAAAAAGCAATTTATATGATCGTCAAGCGTTAATTAAGATAAAATACTTGTTATGCTGCGTGAGAAATATTGCATAAGTTATTTCTTAAAGTATTAACACCTTAATCTAAACTTAATGGGGTACATTGGGATTTCAACTATACCTCGTCATCACGCCCTCTAGATGGGAAACATAGCAAAATATAAAATTAGAAAAAATATTACGTAAATAAGATTATTTTTCGACCTTATTTATAATATTTTTTTTTTTCATTTTATTCTATCCGATTTCTATTATTACATTACATATGTTTCTAAGCTAATTGCCCTCGTGGTAGAATAGTTGGTAGAATTGCGTCCTCCCCATATCGGGTGGAAAAGACTCGAGTCCCGTCGATGACGCGTAGAATTTTTATGAGCCTTTTTCACAATGTGGCTGAGTTAGTCGGTCTCAGGCGAGGGTAGCATGGTTCTCCTCCCCCGAAACTCGGGTTTTTCGTCCAGCAAACAGAAAATCGAAGCAACATGGCCTTAATCGCTGATGGTCCTAAAACTCAACAAGAATGATGAACTTATTTATGTTTCTTATATAAGAATTAGTTGGATACTCTGAGTTACGTAATAGTTTTTGTAATTTGTTTCTTTTTCTTTTTTTACCTCTATAGGTACCTGATGATACCATCAGTAATTAGTATTAGCCATATGCAGTAGTGTAAGGAAGCCCCAGGCTTTTGCTACATGCGCCAAAAAAATAAAAATAATGAAAAATACAAAATAACAGAAATAACTTCTCTGTGTATCCCCTCACTTTGGTTGTTGTTGTTATTTGGTTTTTAGGAGCATTAGCAACTAAGGCCATATTGCTCCGGGATATGCGGTGGTCATTCCTTGACCTTTCCGCATACTCCGTATTTGGTGGTGACGGGCTCGAACCCCGGTCTAATCAAGAAGCATATGCTACGCACTGCTGCTCCTTCCCACCTGGCTACGGAGGCGCCCCCTCACTTTGGTAGCTATCCAACTGACCCACATTTGAATTTTCCCAAACTGTTACCTCAACTGCCCACGGAGGTAACTTATTCCAGTAATTAACAAATTCACTGGCTTAAAGATTATAAAAATTTTCCCTTAATTTGAAATTATTTTCAGGGGACAAAGTGCTTAGTTGCTAAACTTCGTAGCCCACATCGAAGTTTTTCCTCGTACGGGTTCCCTTTGGTAAATCTCACCATGCGGGGTGTTTGTCTTTAGATTCTTTAAGAAGGTCAACGTTGTTTTCTAGGAACAGTCCCTAAACTTGAACAGCATTCCAATCTACGCTGCTCTGAGAACTTCATACCCGACCGTATCGTCTCCCAAATTAAATTCTTCCTCTACAGTTTTTAATTCAACCCCACAAAGTATGTAAATTATTTTTGGGTTGCTATTCTCCAATTGTAAGACCTTCCATTTTTCTGCATTAAAACATAGATGCCACTTTTCCGAACATCATGAACCACTCTTCCAATCTTCACATCATCTTCAAAATTTTGAAATCACCCTCTATATCCCTTCCTCAATGCCATTTATGGAAATTGGAATGAACAGTGGGCACAGAACCAATCCTTGGGGGAAAACCACTTCTAACGTTAGAGCAATCCGAAGAGTAACCATTAATTACAACCTTCTGTTTCATCCACAATGCGATTCATCTTAGAATCTGTTGTTGTTGTAGTAGTAGGGTTTTAGGAGCATCGGCAAGGACGGCGATCCTACCAACTATGCTACCCATGAGGGCTCTTAGAATCTTACCCGTGATCAAAATGTTCTAGCTTATACAGTAGCCTGTCATGAGGAACCGAGTCAGACGCTTTGCTAAAATCTAAATAAAAGTGTCGAAATTATTTTTAACATACAGCACATGATTTTCCCTTAACAGAACCTTGTTGTGTGTCTCTGTATTGTATTCTTTAGTGTTGCATCCATGATTTTTCCTACTGCTGATGTCAGACTGCCTGGTCTGTAGTTCCGTATTTCACCCTTAAAACTGCCTTTAGGTATTGACAATTCTCTGATCTAGAGGAATCTCTTCCGAGTCTATTGATGTCCTCCTGATTAACTTTAATGGTTCAATGCACTCTCTCGCCGCTTCCTTCAAAATTACTGAGCATATGCCATCAATCCTAGGAACCTTACTTAGCTAGGCTCGAAATTTTTGTAATAAACCTATAATTTCAGTATCACTAATTTCATATTTATCAGCCTCACTTGCACAACTCGTCCTCACTATGGAGAGTCTTTCATCTGTAAAAATGGATTCACAGTAACTGTCCAATGGGGCTTACTGAAATTCCGAAACACAGCCAATATGTATCAAGTTTACATAATTAATATTTTAATAATTAGCTTAACCAGAAATTTTTAGCGGATATTATAAATTATGTTAATAATTAATAATTAATATCAAAGAATTTCAGGTCAGTAATATCGAGAGGCAATTGATTTGGGTACTCTCTAAAGGGAATTTTCACAGATGGTAGACAGAATCTACCTTGTCTGTATGGTGTATTTCAAAATCTGTATTTTGAACAGTAGATGGCAGTAGCGTAAGTTTACCAGATCAGCATATTTTATTTTACTTTTTCCTGTATCAGCCTGCAGGCTTTCTTTGCGGTTTCTTTCCTTTGCTGTTTCTTTCCAAATCATGTGGTTCATTATGTTGGACACCAACAGCCTGATTTCATTACTCTCAGCTTTGTTTTACTTTTACGATCTAAACATCTTCAGTGAAGCTTTTGAAAACAAGTGATGAAAGCATATTTCGTAAAGAAGCCGACACATTCTCGTTTTTTTTATTATTTTTTGGAAGCAGTGCCAACGGGGGAGGGGGCGTAAAGACTTTCAAGAAGTAGCTACACGATCAACGTCGAGCCGAAGAATCAAATTTCATCTTCTGGGAGCCGTTATGTCATCAGTGCAAATCACTTCTTCTTCACTGAAGAAGCCATGGAAACCAGAAAAAAAAAATAGCAGCTCTAGGTTAGGAACTGCTGTCTTTGATGTATCATGTACGTGGTTCAAAATATTTATGAAAGTAAAGTGGATATTTTGTTTCATTTTTAAAGACAAATCCTATTAACTTGCCTTTGAACGCCCTATATTGCTTCCTTCAAAAATATTGGCGTGGAAAATCAATCTAATTCTTCTTTCCGCACAGTGATATACTTTAGATAAACTGATAGCAAGTGATCTACGTATGTCCTCGGCGGGAAACAAAGGATTCATTACTTTAGTTTACTACAGTGTACAAAAAAAAAAAAAAAAAACACAGCGAAAGAAAGTCTGAAGTTACTACACTGTTCGACAAAATTAAAAGAACATGTAGAAAACGTGGTGTAACTCGTGCAGCTTGCTGTAAAATGGGACAAAAATTGATATGGTGGTGTACCATTGAATAACGATGAAATGAAGAGACAGCGAGAAACTTTGAAAGGTTTATGACTTGTATAAGAATTACTAAAAAGGTGACATTACAGAAGTCGATAATGCTCGAAAAAATGGTCACATGGCATTCAGTACTGCATATAATCCTTCCAACGGCTAAACAGGACTGACAGCTGTGAACTACGCTCGATATAAGGCTGTCTATAAGATTCTGTTGCAACAAATCCCATTCTTCCACCAATGCAAACCATAGCTCACCAAGTGACCGAGGAGTTGGCTGTCAGTGTGCAATTCGATGCCCAAGGGCGTCTCATACATGTTAGATCGGATTTAAGTCTAGTGATCGTGCTGGCTACGACAGTAGTTCGATATCTATAGTTTCGAGATATTCCTCCACTACTTAGCTCTATGTGCAGTGGCGTTGTCGTGCATGAAAGGAAAATCTGGGCCAATCGCAACCCTAGAAAGTCGCACATAGGGTTCTCAGATCTGTTCTTGGTACCTCTGCGCAGTTACGGTACCCCCTGTCAAAAACGTGAAGAGGGGATGCGGCCGTTAATCATTATTCTTCCCCACCCGAGAACACTGCCTTTCTCTGATGTTGTCTCTAGATCAAATAACGTCTACAGGGTGTCTCAAAAATATTGGTAAAAAGGATTAGGGGAGGTAGGTAACATCTAAAGGAATGTGAATCGCATAGGAACCCATAACCGGAAACGTCACCGTAAGTCGGTAGACGGCGCTGTTCATAAGTTCGCGAGAGGGAAAATTTCTGGTTTACTCATTCAAGCAGTAGTCGCTGCACGAAGAGCATGCATCGATATACGAACTGTGAGCTGGCAGACATGCACCTAGCGTATGGATTAGCAGAGGGCAATGGACGAGCCGCTCAACGAATTTATGAAGAACGCTTCCCAGACAGATATGTACCGGACCACCGTTTGTTGGCGCGTGTGCATCAAAATTTGTGCGATTATGGGTTTATGCATTTGCGATTATGCATTTAGAGGTAACAGGAGTAGTGCGAGCAGACCACGTTCGACGCGAACTCCCGCAATGGAAGAAAGTGTGTTGAATGCCGTCCAGAATAAGCCTACTACCAGCACACGTGCCGTTGCCTCTGCCTTAGGAGTGTCTCATTGCAGTGTACAGCGTGTCTGGCACGATGATTGCTTACACCCCTTTCATCTCCAAAGGGTTCAGTTACTGCTCCCCCAAGATCATCCTGCACGTGTGGCTTTTGTGCAGTGGTTTCTCCAAGAAAGTGTTCAAGACTTGAATTTTCCAGCCTGTATTTTGTTCACGGATGAGGCTTATTTCACTCGGGAAGGCTTATTCAATCAGCACAATGCTCATGTGTGGGCTCACGACAACCCACACGGTGTGCGCCCCCATGTGGTACAACATCGCTTCGCAATAAATGTGTGGGCAGGTATGGTCGGCGACTGCTTAGTCGGCCAATACCTGTTACCATCCCCCATGAACTCCGCTAAATATCGGATCTTTCTTGAACAAGTTCTACCAGGGTTACTTGACGATGTTCCAGCAAATGTGAGACGCAACATTTAGTTTTAACATGACGGTGCGCCTGCCCATTATGGAAGATGTGTCCGTGACCATTTGAACAGGCGTCGATGGATTGGCTGTGGTGGACCCGTTGCCCCCCAAGCTCACCTCATTTATCGAGCCTTGATTTATTTCTGGGGGGAGGGGGCCTCAAATCTATCGTGTTTGAATCGCCTGTGGAGACGGAAATGGATCTCGTGGCGAGACTCGTCTGCACTGCTGCTGCTACTGTCAAAGAATCTCCAGGTGTGTTCGACCGTGTCCGCCAATCCATGCTGCGTCGGTGTCACGCATGCATCGCGTCTCATGGTGGAACCTTCGAGCATCTGTTGTAGCATCATTAAATGCATCCATCTCGTACTCCATTGTTAATATTATGTCAAATAAATGTTTGCCACTAATTACTGTCTTGTGTCATTTCTGCTTCTTGTGCCTCTTCTGCTACTTTCCTGTGACGTTTCCGGTTATGGGTGTGAATCTAAAGGAATGGGAATCGCATCCTATGCGATTCACATTCCTTTAGATGTTACCTACCTCCCCTAAACGTTTGTACCAATATTTTTGAGACACCCTGTATGATCTGTTTGTAGGCTAAAACGGGACTCATCAAGGAACAGAACTGTACCCTATTTTGTCAGAGCTCCAAGTCGTATGTTTATGGCACCAGTTTTGACAAGCGCTGCGATGGTTAGGAGTTAATAGAATTTTGTATTGTATTGTATATTCATGTCGCTAGGTGGCTCCCAGACGTACGTCTATCTCCACCTGTGTACTCTGTTGGCAAAAGAAACTCAGTATTCTGACCTGAAAAGCGTAAATGTGTAGGTGTAGGTGTAGTGTAGTGTATTGTAAAGTCAGGTCACTTTGCCACCAGGAGCAGCCGCCACGCGGGCAAACACAATTCGGCGTCCATCCCTAGCACGTTAAACTGGACCGGGGTCTACTAAATCTGTCAGTGCAATCCAGCAGTATAATCCTGAACCCACCAGCAGTAGTGCAAGGCTGGTGGGTGCCAGTAATCCTGCTCCCAGGCTGCCCAGACCTGGGACTAACAAAAAAATAAAATAAAATAAAATAAAATAAAAAATTCCATGCTGGAAATGTAATCCCTAATCAACTAATGCCAGCAAAAAAAAAAAAAAAAAAACTAAGTACCGCTGTCAAACAAATCCTAAACAAGAATTATTGACAGTGAGTCATAAAAATAGACGATAAAAAAATAAAAATCCAGTTATAATTTTATGCCAACGACAACGGTTGAAGCTAAAGAGCTTTTTCTTTAATCTTCAGAACTCCTTTTAATATTTTCACTGTATATCTAACAAATTGGTAATATTTATTTATTTTTTAAATTTCATAATCGATTTTTAAAAATTCCCTAATATATGTTTGACTAATTGCATTTTTATACCGATTTAGATAATTTTTAATATTCCGTCTAGTAAATGAACAAAATGAATTAAACTAAACTTTCCTTGAAGATGTCTCGAAAACATTATCCCCCCCCCGCTAGTTCTCCCACCCTGCAGATTGCACACGACTCTTCTAAAGCAGAGCGTTTCGGTATCGTTATAAGGAAATTTTCGTTCTTCGTAGAAGAGCAAGCGAGGCGAATTTTCTTCCGGTTTCTTTCAGTCAAATAGCGGATCTCAAGTAATAGCTGGCTAAACCGTAAATCAATGGAGAACAGAGGGAGACTTTTGCTCCTTCAGTTTATCCACGGTTGGCTTTCTCATTGTTTCTGCCTCTAAGAAAGTATCTTGCAAACATGCCGCATGGCGAGACCAACTAATGAAGGTTCAAGTTTCATATCTGCAAGCGTCTTGTGGGGGGTCTGTTCGGGACTGCCTGCGTCTTGGATTACAGTTTTCGACTTAAGTTCGAAGGTGTTCTTTCACGCCCTGCAGCAACAGAACCCGGGCACGTAATGGAATGTTTAAAATAATTTTGAGCCCTTGAAGGAACGGTAGCTCGCTGAGGGATAATGATTTCTTTGTCAGATGTACGGCTGATTGCATTCCACCTAACATAATAAACGGCCCGTAATCCCTCAACTTGGCCCACAAGACTTTCATTTCAGGGAGTTTTGAAGCGAAAAATCGAAAAGTGTAGAAAAGGAAGAGGACTTAGATGTAGACGGGAATAAAAAGAGAGAAGATGGAGAGAAAGGAAAAAAAAAAAGATGGTGAAAGAGACAGACAGACAGACACCACTACGTACTTCGTCCATTTGAAGGCTTGTCTCCAGATGTACAGCGTGTAGACTGAAGTCCTTTCCGGCTCACTGTGTATGTAGGGTAGACATCAATAACAGTTTGTCACAATCGTAACCCGTGACGTATAATCTCTTTCAGCGAATGCCCCTTTGAGGAGTATCTTTATTAAGATTAGCGACAGTGGTCGAGTGTTAATAGGTCGTTGCTACGCAACCATTGAGGCATGAAACAATTCATTGCAGCAGTGAATGCGTTGAAAGGCTGGGTGTCGGTTAAGATCAATCGACTTGTTAACTAACGAATTAAAACTTTTAGAACTCTTCCAGTTGGTAATTATCTGCTTACTCCTTCACCACTCTGTTTTAATGTAGCGTTAATTTGCTCAAACTTCTGACGTAATTTAGTTAGCAAGCAGAAATAAGACGCTCCATTTATGACTTATGTTTTGGCGAATTGATGAGGTAATATCTTAGAAGTACGGGGTGTCAGAAAAAAAAAAAGGTTCATCATTGGGACAATTTGACTTGAGTGGATATTGGTAAATATTTGCGGTTTTCTCCATTATAAAGATTTATTCTTAATAGTAGGAGTCACGATGTGCTGATCAACAAAATGGCGACCATGGAAGAGAAAGCACATTGTTTTGCACGTAAGCGTTATGTGATCGATTTGGAAGTTTACTCTCTTAGAAAATTAGTTCTTTGAATTAATATTTATTATAGGAAAAACCAAAAGTACTTCATATTTGTTAAAATAAAATGTTTCTTTTTTGATATCTTGTATTATTAAAAAAAAATTCTGATTCTTCAGAACTGTCTTGTGTCATATGAAATGTAAAAGTCAGAAAGCTCTCTGTCTCTCTCTCTCTGAAGTAAGACACTATTCGGTTTTTGAACAGAAAACACCTTGATCACTTCAGGATTAAGGGGATAAGTCTCAGTGATCCCAGAGACACGATAGCAGAAAGCTTCCCTGGAAAACAAGAGCAGCACGGGACTATTTTAGCAGATTTACACAGTTAAGTGACTATCTTGATCGGGAATAGGATTTTGAATTCTATCCTTTTTCTTTTACCTCAGACTCTCTCCCTCTGTCTGTGCAATTGCAAGTCGATAGACTGTTTCCAGAGATAGAAGTAAAGCAGAGAAGGCATGGATGTAGCGAAATGGATGCCCCTCACGCGAACTTCATCCGGCTTCAGAGCTATTGTTACAGCGTGCGGTTCTGAGGCCTCCGCTTTCGAGTGTGATTACTTGGGATGAAGAAGTAATACTGGGTTCTGTTTGCACAACCCACTGTTTACTCCTAGAATATGAAGACGGAGACAGAGAGACGGAAATAGATATTTGTCTTGAGACAACGGTTCAGTAAGGATGTAAGGTGGATGCAGGGTAGTCACGATGACCCCTCCTGTACAAGACTAGTAATGTCAAAGCTGCGATGTTAACATGTACTTTATCCAGCACTTCCAATGGATCGGAACAGGTTGGTGTTCAGGTAGCAAATAAAATACTTAAAAGTATTTGTAGAGTTGTAATAAAACGTTTGGGGTTTACCGTTTGAATTAATGAGGAATTTGTTCGGATTTTTTCCCCTTAGAATAACTTTATTGAGTTTTTGAAGAAAAAATTAAAGGAAAAATATTATTCGGCATCATTTCTCTTGTATTCATCCTATAGAAGAAATTCTTACAATCTTTCTGAATGTCGTGTTTGTATACACATTCGTTTTATTTTTCTTTTTTTTTGTCTTCACTATCGAATTGATAAATCTGCGCCTTGCTGTACATTCGTTAAATAATAACCCGTAATAATTTTCGGTGCAGTGGATTTCTTACGATGGCAAGGACATTACCTTTTGTTAGTTTCTATAAATTAAATTTTTCGGAAGCAGAAACAACTTCTCCAGTTGTATTCATTATATAATCTTTGCCTTAGACTCACCCATTACCATCTTCTGGCTCCCTAATGGATCGATATAATTGTTCTCATTAGGAAGTAATGATATTCTAGTCCTCCGACCGCTTAATGCGATGCCCTTCTCTGTGCATAAAAACAGACCCTGAGCAATTGTTTGCTTCGAAGTCACCAAGCTTCTTAACTCCGTTTTACCGAAATTGGAGGGTTTCTCAAGATGTCAATTATGATTTTAGAATGTTGGGGCAAAAAATGGAAATCTTCACAAATGACTACAGAGGGCGTGTTTGGAGCAAGATACTCCAAGGAGAGTTCGACTTTACATGATAATTAGGGACATCTAATTCCCCCCAAGTTCACAGGAAGAAGGTTCAGGAGCGCGATTAGCCTTTTGTGCGCTCTGAAGAACTCATTTTATGTGATTATAAAAGGGACGAAACTTTACTGATGAGGGCAGAGAGAGGAAAAAAGCCGAGGGAAGAAGCGAAAACACCGTTGTGGGTTGGTCTGCAGAACTCGTCTCACCTCGACATTTAAAGCAATCAAGTCACTTCTAATGGAGAACTCTTTAATTGGACAACCAAAGAAAAGGGTGGGGTGAACTTAGCGGGGGAGAGGACTGACAACTGCACTTCGAATCACCGTTACAGCGACGTCATCTTTCAGCTCGGTGTGCTAACGATCCAAGTCACAGGTGATGATTAGGGATGTTGCAGGGAAATGTTCTCCGATGATAAATCCTTCATTTTTACGCCGGATGTTAAATCTACCTATTTAGGGATCACACTCTGTGAAGACCCGAGAAAGTGGATCGATTATCGGAAAACCCACCTCAACCGGAGTAATGGGCGATCATTAGCGTCTGGATGTCGGAGCGCGCGCAAGTAGTCATTCCGGTGGTGGTGGTGGGAGTAGGAGTCGGCACCAAAGATTTTTCATTACGATGGACCGACCGTCGATGACCTAAATGAACGCCACGCAGCTACGATCGCATCAAATGCCATGTAAGAACCCCGTTTAAGGTTGCTAATTACCGCAACTATTTGTCCTCCATTTCCTGGACTGGTAGTGAGAAAGTTAGCTCTAATAGCTGCAATAATAAGGAAATTAAATAATCAATTGATGAACTCCTCCCCCCCCCCTCCATCCAGGAAAAAGAACTGGGATAAGGACCGATGGTCTTTCAGCTCATTATAACACATTCATTCGGAGATTCGTGAACCGCGTCGAATCCGCAAAGTATCTAAGATACGCTCGTTTCTATTTCCTCCCGTAATGCTTTGCGCTGAGCTGAACTGGTGACCGTAATTTCGCCTTTATGAGGGCATTGAATCCAATTGCGTGGCCATCTTGTTTACATTTATGCAACCTGCGAGCGTTTTTCTCTGCCACCAGTCGTTTCTGATTGTGCACTTTACAAACGCCGCTTTCTGTTCTTGAATAATGACTCCCTTGGTAGGCTGCACGTGACACAAACTTAGTTCTTCATCCTCCTTTACATTTTAAAATAACGGCCTCTTTTAAGGGGCACGAAAGAAACGCTGATAGATTAGGCTGCAGAACGTTTGATCGATGGTCGAAAAGAGGCACAACTGTAGCCGTGCCACATCTTTCCCCGAAACAAATGTGAACGCAATGTTTATGTAGCACAAAACGATTGGTTGAAAATACAGCCATATTAATATATTGCACACACTACCCTGACAAAAATGTGGACCACAGTTTTGTTTATGAGGTTTTGTGTACTGTAGATAGACAAGTGAGTCGCTATGGTCCTTTTCTACTTTTGTGGAGAATAATCCTGAGGTTCTGATTATGGGCTGCAGATGAGGTCCTTTTTCATTTCTTTGGCTAAGCCAACCCTTGCTGCTGATAGTCTATCAGACTATCAGCAGCAAGTTCCTTCTTTGCTAAAAGTTCTACTGATGGAGATCATGTCGACTATCAGTCTTCTTTAGAGAAAGATGTCAATAGCGAAGATTCATTTTATCTGCTCAATCCAACTACAAATTTCAAGCCTCTTCTCAGTCTAGTAGTTGGTTCAACTCTAATTGTTTGTTTTGTGTCTTTTTTTTTTTTTTTTTTTTTTTCAATTTTTCAAAAATTTCAAAAGATTTTTTACGTAATTCCAAACATTTTGAGTAATGAAGTCGTTTTTGCGATCGCGAAGTAAAATTCACGTGGAAGTTTTCAAACATTTTCTAATGTTAATTTTGCACTTTGTAGTGTTCCTAAGGTGATCTATGTAAACTTGGCATAATATTATGCCATGTAAAAATTTATAAAATAAAATTGCATTCTTAGATTTCTTACAATATTCCCGATTATTCTGGGTGGATGAGAAATAAATTTCCCCGGATCATCTTCAAAATAAAAGAAAAACTCGTCAATGTGACAAAAAACGTAAATCTCGAAGCGTCTCTTGTCAGCGAGAGCGGCGTCTCTTTGTTTTTCCGTGTGTACTGGACTAGAGACAAAAAAATTATAGTTGACACGTTAGCTCCTTTTTCATGTTTATTGATGAGCTGCAATTTTTGTCCAACAGAAATAACAGTCCGTTACCGGTTTACTGGTAAAATCGAAGGTTTATTGAAATATGAATAGAGTGAACTAATAAGCAAAGTTAGGGATAAGAAATCAAAAAAGGTAAACAAACAACACCTGTAACAGATTCCGCGTATTGATGTACAATATATCTTGACTTGGAATTCCGCGAGCCGTAGAAACCCGGCTAATCCGCCCTCCCGATAATCAAGAGTCTACTGTATTGAAAATGTTTTCATAAGAATTCAACTCTCTCAGTGCTTCTAAGTTCAGAGACACAAAATACATTCAGTTAAAATGAGCATTTTTCGAAAAGATAAGAAGTTTGTTAAAATCTGTGCAAGGTATACAAAGGTCTACTTGTATTACATAAAATTCCTTATGTTTAATCCTATACTGAGCCAGGTGTTCACTGCTTTGTTTCCCAAATTGGGGCAGAGTCTTTCTTGCGTCTACAAAATAAGCAGATTAGATAGAAACGTGGACATGCGTGTACAGTTAAGAGTTTTTAATAAAGTGCACTGTTCATATATTTTTTTTTGTTTTGTTTTGCTACATGGAAATTTGCATCTTGTGAGGTTTCCTCAGAAAATTATGCTCTTAAAAAATGCGATTTATGAGACAAAATGAAATGTGCTCTTGTGCACGCATCTGTTGTGCATTCTTTCTTTCTTTCTTTCTTTCTTTCGAACAGTGAATAGTTTGCCTGCTTCAGAATCTGCAACAGCTGTGAATGTAATTAAAATTCTTTCATTGCAGCTTAACTCGTTGCACTAAGATGGTAATAAACTAACTAGCACAGGTAAGAAAGGAGGGAAGGGGAGGGCTCTTTGTCGCTCTCACCTTCTCGAAATGTTTGCTTAAAAGCTATACGGGTCACTGAAGACTACGCTGAGAAAGATGGCGGTATTTTTGTCGAAAGAGAAGAAAAGTTAAAAGATGTTCCTCTTTGTTACTTTGTAGACCGAGTACATACCATCACGTGTTCTCGTGACAGGTATGAACTACATGCTCCATTCGATCCCGCTGGGATCCTTCGTTCATGTACTGGCTTGCGAACAGATCTGCCTCATGTAGGAGTGCTGTATCAGGGAGCAGGTGCTCGTGCAGAGAAATGTCCCGGTTATTGGTTAGCGATGTCTTGGGATTTTGCGGGGCCCTAGGTGAAGAGCTTCGTTTGTCTGTTTGCTTTCTTGCTTGACAGGGAATACATCGCTATTATTAGAGCAGACTCTTTGTCCCGTTTGTTTCCTCATTACACGGATGTAATAAGAGATGAGAACTTACTATATAACTACCCCTCCTTCGTATGGATTTGACACAGGTTTTCGCAAGCCTAATTAGTTTCGATATTAATTGGATTGCGTGAATATCCCATTCATTTGTAAAATTCATTTGTAAATATTCTCATCCACCAATCGTGGACGAAAGCTGATTATAATTATTTCTGATGATGTTAGTTAAACAGTGGCATAAGACATTACATGGGACAGTATGTTCCAGTGATATTTCTGGTGATCCGAAACACGAAACAATAGATCCATTGTTCAGGAAGTGAGAAAGAGAGTCATGCTCACTTTACAAAAATGGACATATCGAGCCGGCATAGAACTTGATGTACCGTTAAAAAAAATAGTGTGGATAGTTTTGCCTAAGCGACTGAATCAAAAACTATGCAAGTTACCGATGATGAAACAAGCCATTATGGATGAGGATATGATCAGAATGTTAGACATTACGCTTACGGGTACAATCACTGGTCCGGTGCATCAAGAGAAGCTGAAGAATTATTTAATCCTGGAAATTGCTCAGGATGATACTGGAAAAAATATGCTCTTCTAACAAAATAGCTTAACTCTCACTTCTATAAAGATGTTCCAGGCTGTTTGGATCTCCACTTTCCAGGTTAGTGGATCTGGATGCGCCAGTCAAATTCTGTGGCCAGCTCTCTCGCTGGACCTCACAAAATGTGGTCCTTACACTGGCTCACATTTTGTGAACGTGAAGGATCTGACGTACAAGTCCCCTTATCTTTGCCAACTAATATGAACAACTTAGAGAAGGATCACTGCAGCCATCTACGGTTTCACTAACCATGTTACAGCACATCTGACAAAGGGTTGATTGCCGTGGGAATATGCTGCATTATCGCTATAAATCATATTGAAACGTTGTAAATGTTACTGCCATTGCAGTTTTGGGTCTGTACCTAATTCTCTTCTAGTAGATT